>NC_074683.1:15477115-15709615 GCF_029448725.1 Salvelinus fontinalis | reverse complement strand
AACTCATTCAGGCCACCATAGACTCTCCTAGACAACTAACCAACATAGACAACGCTAGACATATACACTCAACACAAAACCATATACTCCACCCCATAACCCCTTTTCCAAATAAACACCCAAAACCAACAAAAACATAAACATAACCCATGTCACACCCTGACCTAACTAAAATAATAAAGAAAACCAATAATACTAAGGCCAGGGCGTGACAACAATCCAGGTGTGGAAAGCTCTTAGAGACTTACCCAGAAGACTCACAGCTGTAATTACTGCCAAAGGTGATTCTAACATGTATTGACTCAGGGGTGTAAATACTTATGTAAATGAGATATTTCTCTATTTAATTTCCAATACATTCGTCACCATTTAAAAAAAAAAAATCCTCACTGTCATTTGGGGTATTGTGTGTAGATGGATGAGAAAAAAATGGAATCCATTCAGAATTCAGGCTATAACACAACAAAATGTGTAACAAGACAAGGGGTATGAATACTTTCTGAAAGCGCTGTAGTACACAAACATTTACACACCCATGCACAACCACACACACGGACGCATAACCACAACTAGTGCCCACATATACGTGTGTGCTAGTGGCACTCACAGACATGCCTGTACTTTTGCAGTACGCCACAGGATGTTTTTGTGCTGGTCAAGGGCAGTCAAGTCTGGAGTGAACCAAGGGATATATCTGTTTTTAGTTCAATTTTGCAACTTTTCAGGGAAGTTAGGAACCAATATACACAGGCAGTTAGGAAAGCAAAGGCTAGCTTTTTCAAACAGAAATTTGCATCCTGTTTGACCCTCTATTTCTAAAAGTATCCGCCGCAATTGTTGCAACCCCTATTACTAGCCTGTTCAACCTCTCTTTCATATCGTCTGAGATCCCTTCAGACTGGAAAGCTGCCGCCGTCATCCCCCTGTTCAAAGGGGGACATACTCTAGACCCGAACTGTTACAGACCTATATCTATCCTACCCTGCCTTTCTAAAGTCTTCAAAAGCCAAGTTAACAAACGGATCACCGACCATTTCGAATCCCACCGTACCTTCTCTGCTATGCAATCTGGTTTCTGAGCTGGTCATGGGTGCACCTCAGCCACGTTCAAGGTCCTAAACGATATCATAACCGCCATCGATAAAAGACAATATTGTGCAGCCGTCGTCATCGACCTGGCCAAGGCTTTCGACTCTGTCAAATCACCACATTCTTATCAGCAGACTCAACAGCCTTGGTTTCTTAAATGACTGCCTCGCCTGGGTCACCAACTACTTCTCAGATAGAGTTCAGTGTGTCAAATCAGAGGGCCTGTTGTCCAGACCTCTGGTAGTCTCTATGGGGGTGCCACAGGGTTCAATTCTCAGGCCAACTCTCTTCTCTGTATACATCAATGATGTCGCTCTTGCTGCTGGTGATTCTCTGATCCAACTCTATGCAGACGACACCATTCTGTATACCTCTGGCCCTTCTTTGGACACTGTGTTAACAAAACTCCTGACAAGCTTCAATGCCATACAACACTCCTTCCGTGGCCTCCAATTGCTCTAAAATGCAAGTAGAACTAAATGCATGCTCTTGTTGGTATTTATTTTTTGCTCATTTGCACCCCAGTATCTCTACTTGCACATTCATCATCTGCACATCTATCACTCCAGTTTTTAGTTGCTAAATTGCAGTTATTTCGCCACTATGGCCTATTTATTGCTTACCGCCCTAATCTTACTACATTTGCACACTGTATATACATTTTTCACTTGTGTTATTGACTGTACATTTGTTTTTCCCATGTCTAACTCAGTGTTGTTTGTGTCGCACTGCTTTGCTTTATCTTGGCCAGGTCGCAGTTGTAAATGAGAACTTGTTCTCAACTGAGCTACCTGGTTAAATAATAGTAAAAGAAAAAAATAAGAAAAAAATAATAGTAATAAAGTAGGCAAGATTAGAGGCGGCACTTGAATTTGGGGTGGCATTGGCAGCCGCCTTCTGGTTCCCCTGATTGGCTACTACACTGCAGGTGGCACCCCAGCCACCAGCTCATAGCGTTGCTGCAGTTCCCGCCCCCACCCCAATCCCGCTTCTCCCGAAGCTCACTCCGACTATCCTTGGTAGCTATGGTGATGTGTGTGTTTATATGGCATTATCCAATTGTGAAACATTAATAAAAATGAATCTGCCAATTAAATTATTGTATTGTTTTTTAACCTCTATGGGATTGGTGTACTTACATTCATTAATCTTGCTCTGATTTGTCATCCTGAGGGTCCCAGAGATAAAATGTTGCATAGTTTTGTTTCATAAAATACATTTTTATATTCAAATATAGGAACTGCGTTCTACAGTTTGAACCCCTGATGTGTCTGCCCCCCCCCCCCCCCCCCCCCCCCCACCCATCCCCTCCCCTGTGTGAAGGTTAGTCCCTTTTCTGTTGGGAAGCTAATTATCCATCATTTATGACATTCCTGGGACCATGCCTCAGGACTACCTGGCATGATGACTCCTTGCTGTCCCGAGTCCATATGGCTGTGCTGCTGCTCCAGTTTCAACTGTTCTGCCTGCGGCTATGGAACCCTGACCTGTTCACCGGATGTGCTACCTGTCCCAGACCTGCTGTTTTCAACTCTCTAGAGACCGCAGGAGCGGAAGAGATACTCTTAATGATCGGCTATGAAAAGCCAACTGACATTTGCTCCTGAGGTGCTGACTTGTTGCACCCTCGACAACTACTGTGATTATTATTATTTGACCATGCTGGTCATTTATGAACATTTGAACATCTTGGCCATGTTCTGTTATAATCTCCACCCGGCACAGCCAGAAGAGGACTGGCCACCCCTCATAGCCTGGTTCCTCTCTAGGTTTCTTCCTAGGTTTTGGCCTTTCATGGGAGTTTTTCCTAGCCACCATGCTTCTACACCTGCATTGCTTGCTGTTTGGGGTTTTAGGCTGGGTTTCTGTACAGCACTTTGATATATTAGCTGGTGTAAGAAGGGCTATATAAATACATTTGATTTGATTGGATTTGAATACTAATTGAGTGCATGTAAACTTCTGACCCACTGGGAATGTGATGAAAGAAATAAAAGCTGAAATAAATCATTCTCTCTACTATTATTCTGACATTTTACATTCTTAAAATAAAGTGGTGATCCTAACTGACCTAAGACAGGGAATTCTTATCAGGATTAAATGTCAGTAATTGTGAAAAACTGAGTTTAAATGTATTTGGCTAAGGTGTACGTAAACTTCTGACTTCAACTGTATGTTTAATGATTAATTACTCATGGTGTGATTTTGGTAATGTACAGGAACTCCTTTTAAACACCAAACCTAGAACACCTCACTATCAAATGCCGACCAGAGTTCTATCAACACATTGCCTGTGGTACTCACGCTTCAAAAACTCTTGACCAATGTTACCCCATTCCGCTTCCCCGTTCCTATAGGCAGAAACTCAAACAGTAAGTGCCCGTGCTAAGGTATATTCAACACTAGTCTAACCAATCGGAATCCATGCTTCAAGATTGTTTTGATCACACGGACTAGGATGTGTCCTGTTTTGCCTCTGAGAAGAACATTGATGTACACACTGACACGGTGACTGAGTTCATCAGGAAGTGTATAGGGGATGTTGTTCCCACTGTGACTATTAAAACCTACCCAAACCAAAAAACTTGGATAGATGGCAGCTTAACTGAAGGTGTGAACCACTGCATTTAACCACGGCAAGGTGACTGGGAATATGGTTGAATACAAAAAGTCCAGTTATGCCCTCCGTAAGGCAATCAAACAGGCAAAACGTCAGTACAGAGATAAAGTGGACTCGCAATTCAACAGCTCAGACATGAGACGTATGTGGCAGGGACTCCAGAAAATCAGGGATTACAAAGGGAAAACATGTCGCGGAAACCAACGTCTTGCTCCAGGACAAACTAAACACCTTTTTTTGCCCTGTTTGAGGAGAACACAGTGCCACCAACGCGGGCCGCTGCTGAGGACTGTGAGCCATAGGCGGAAATCCCAGGGGGGACGGGGGGGACACGACCCCCCCCATCCTGGGAAAAATATGACTTGTCCCCCCCAATATATCACTGTAAACATAACTATGTAATTTCAATAATATTAATAATACGCAATGAAAGCACTTGTGCTGATTATGGACACTTAATAGCGCGTTTTTAAGTTTCACAAGATTGCGACCCCCCCGCCCTTTGCCTCACGATGGTTTGATCCACTGCCAGTTCTTTAGCTTGCAAGGTAATAGAGGGTTCGTATCTACTGTCCGAAAGGCACATGTACGTAACTGACGTGAGGTAATTCAGTCAATTGCGCCATAGCAATGTATATATTTTTCTAATGTTGCAGGGTTCACACACTAGCTGAATTTGCAGAGCTAACGCGCAAACTAAAGCAAACATTAACTATCAAGCTAGCTAGTACCTATTTCATTTATGTGGCGTCGTCAAAGATGGAATATTTGCTATCGTCAGTTTATTCCAAGATTAGCATGCAGCTGTAGTGCTTCAAAGTCCCTGTGATAAGGTTAGCGATAAACTGAAGTCCAAACTGAACAGAACTACACTCTCTTATACCATTGTCTTAAATATATTTAATGGTCTCGTTGCAAAAGCTAAATTGTCGCTAGTGATTTTTTATTTTTTTTCACCTTTATTTAACCAGGTAGCAAAGATTATAGCAAACACCACAGAAACGGAATTGGTGCTCGCTAGTTTTGCAAATTCAGCTATTGTTGGAAGCTAGCCAATATGAAACAAACTATGTTAAAATTACAAAAGGTTGCAGCATGTGTTGTGTAAATGTGTGTGTGTGCAGCTAGACCGGCCAGCCAGCCAGTCAGGTAGAAAAATGTCAGAAAAAAGTAAAAAGACGGACATCAGAGTATTTTTCAGTACACCAAAACGCAAAGTAAGAACTCTAGTAGCCTAATATCTCAAAGACGAGTTGATAAAATGTTCATAAGAAAGAAGTGAAATGCTAATGGAAATGTTTCACAATGATGTCATTAGGCAGAGCAGGCAACAGATGGCACACAGACAGCTGAGTTGGGGACAGATATGCAGGGACAGACTGGCAGAGACAGGGAGTCTCAGGTAAGTTTGTTGAGTCTTTGTTTGGCAACATTATGAAAGGTTCTCAATTTTTTTGATTTGTAAAATAGGGACATAATTGGAAAATGCCATGGATACCCCCACTCTCAACTTAAACTGGTGACTAAACTAAGATTTGTTAAAGGCAATGGTATTGCTGTTGTGATTAATTGTGTAGTTTTGGGTACCGGTAGTTAGGAGTACAACAAACACCTTATTTCTTTTCTAGGAGTCAGACTGTGAGTCAGTGAGGGTGGTGAAAGGGAAAGAGCCAAGGAGAGAGACTTCAGAGGACAGTGTCACAGCCACGGCAGGACCAGGTGTCACCCTTGTTGCCAGCAGCACCAGTATAGGGGACAGTGGCACAGCATCGTCCAGTTACCTCAGTGATGGCACAAAACCATATCAGCCACAACCACAATTTATAGAACCGCAAATTCTTGCCAACAGAGTGTTGACGTTTCAAGAGAGATGGTTTCGCGATTTCCCCTGGCTACATTATAATCCATCAATAAAAGGAGTGTTGTGTTTTCACTGTAGCCAAGGGTTTTCAAGCCTGCCATCTTTTGGCCAAAGAGCAGATGCTGCCTTCATTAGTGCAGGATTTAGGAACTGGAGAAAAGCCATTGAAAAATTCACAGCACATCAAAACTGCCAAACCCACCGCCACTTTGTAACTGTAACAGCACACCAGCTAAATCCAATCAGTGTCCAGTTATCCAGCGCGTGGGGTAAACAGCAGGAGGACGCAAGGCATTGCTTGATGAAAATTGTTAGTTCGGTGCGGCATGTAGTAAGACAGGGACAAGCCTTTAGAGGCCACACGGATGACAGTGGGAATTTATACCAGCTTTTGAAACTCAGGGCAGAAGAGGATGTTCCCATTTTACTGAAGTGGTTAACAGAGCGTACCACAATGTACACAGGCCCCAAAGCACAGAATGAAATTCTGAACATCATGGCCAATACAGTCATTCGAGGCATTGCAGCTGAGATTAGGTCTCTTCCGATTGTACAATTTTCATTAATTGTTGATGGTACTCAAGATGTCTCTGGTGCTGAACAGGAGAGTGTCTGTCTGCGTTATGTTGACCATGACCTTGTCCCTCACGAGGACTCGCCTGTTGTCTCCGACACCCTGTCTCTGCAGGCTGCAGTCGAGTGTGTGCGATCATCTCTTAGGGGCAAGAGAAATGACGAAAGCTACCTTGCACTGTATGAGAAAGCAACAACTTTGATTGACTCTATTGAATCCATTGAATCCATTGAGACGCACTCAAGACGATTTGCTGGCAAAGCAGTGGATCACTATAGGGCAATTTTTTTTTAAGTGTTGGATGGTGTGGAGGTTCAGTTTGGCGACCGTTTTGACCAGGACAGTCTAAACGTCCTGCAAAAGTTGGAAAGAGCGCTTCTCACGGGCGAGTTGGATGAGTCTCTAGATCAGTACCCTGAGCTGAACATAGATTCTCTTTCAGTGCAGATCCCTCTCTTTCACAACAAATACCCCTGTAGCAGCAGTTGAGAGGCAGCACAGGTCCTCAGGAGGCTTCCAGTGGAGGTGCAGGGGTTGTTTGACCAGAATTTTGTTTGTGGTGCCAGTGTGTTCATGTGAGGCTGAGAGGAGTTTCAGTGCACTCCGCAGGTTAAAGACTTGGCTACGGGCCAGCATGGGCCAAGAGAGACTGAACGGCGTAGTTGTCTGTAATGTACATAAAGACAGGCTGGACAGTCTCAAGAGGGAAAATATCTGCCAGCAATTTGTTGGATCCATTGAAACCCGCAAACATATGTTTGGTTCTTTTGTTCAGTAGTGTGTATAGCAGTGGTTCTCAACCTTTTTTGGGAACTGGAACCCCTGCATATTTTGAGGCAAGGCAGGCAAGGTTTTGAGCGGTCCTCAGGGACCTCCACCCCCTCTATATTATATGTAAACTTACTGGAAACCTTGTGGTACTGAATACGTTCATTACACTTTATTTTATTTCACGGACACCTTGCAATTAGCCCATGGAGCCCTGTTTGAGAACCCCTGGTGTAATTGATATTTGCTATTTTGTTTAGTAGTTTTCAGTTTTTAGTACATGACAGTACACTTACAAATTATTATTATTATTTCATGTTATTTTATTTAAAATTGCATACTTTGTGTGACATACTTGTCCATAGCTGCTGTTTGAAGAGTTGAGACACTGACTGAAGGATATTTTGTTTGATTTATTTGGGTTTTTCATTGAAGTAGTTATTTTGCTTTTAGAACTGTACTTATTTTAAGCTTTTTGTTCTTGTAAAGATATTGTAGTAGACCCAGGCCAGGTGCACATATTTAATGACTATATAAATGTGTCACAAAGTCAAATTAAAAGGTCAATTCAATACGGAGACCAACTTTGTGATGGTTCTCAATGGAGATTCTTTACGATGAGATCACACCATGTTCATTGTATTTATGAAAACTACACCCATACAGTGTACAGTACCATTGCCGCCTACTGGCCTTTCTTGATATTGCTGGTTGTAAGTACGAATACCTGCATACATACTGGACTGATAAGGAACACTGCTATAACTATTATTAGTAGTAGTATTATAATGATTTAAACAAGTTGGGACAACCCTTCAGTTAACTACTGTACCTAACAATTATCCAGTAGTAGTGATTATGGTCCCTCAATATACATTTAACATATTACAACGTAGGCTATGTGTTACAGCACTACTTTTGGTGTCCCCCTCAGGAATTGCTCCTGAGAAAATTTCATGTAATTGTCCCCTCCAAGGTTGATATCAGATTTTCGCCCCTGCTGTGAGCTCTCATTCTCCGTGGCCGACGTGAGTAAGACATTAACGCGTTAACCCTCGCAAGGTTTCCGGCCCAGATGTCATTCATAGCCGCGTCTTAGAGCATGTGCAGACCAGCTGTCTGGAGTGTTAACAGACATATTCAATCTCTCCCTATCCCAGTTTGCTGTCCCCACTTGCTTCAAGATGTCCGCCATTGTTCCTGTATGTAAGAAAGCGAAAGTAACTGAACAAAATGACTATGTGCCCCTAGCACTCACTTCTGTCATCATGAAGTGCTTTGAGAGGCTAGTTAAGGGTCATATCACCTCCACCTTACCCAACACCCTAGACCCATACCACCCCAATAGATCCACGGATCTAAGACCACACTCAATGAGCTGTACAGAACGGAGGCGTACTCAATGACCTGTATAAGGCCATAAGCAAAAAAGAAAATGCTCATCCAGAAGCGTCACTCCGTGGACTTTAAAATGCAGGCAAACTTAAATCTGTTTTACCTCATTTCTACCAGCATGTTAAATGTGCAACCAGAGGGAAAAAAAATATCGACCACCTTTACTCCACACACAGACACGCATATAAAGCTCTCCCTTGCCTTCCATTTGGCAAATCTGTCCATAATTATATCCTTCTTATTCCTGCTTACAAGCAACAACTAAAGCAGGAAGTATCAGCGACTCGCTCAATACAGAGGTGGTCAGATGACGAAGATCTACGATACAGGACTGTTTTGCTAGCACAGACTGGAATATATTCCGGGATTCATCAAATGGCATTGAGGAGTATACCACCTCAGTAACCAGCTTCATCAAGTGCACCGACGACGTTGTCTCCACAGTGACCGTTCGCACATATCCCAGCCATGGATTACAGGCAACATCGATACCGAGCAGCCGCTATTAAGGAGGGGGACACTAATCCAGACGCTTCTAAGAAATCCTGCTATACCCTCAGACGAACCATCAAACAGGCAAAGCGTCAATACAGGACTAAGATTGAGTCCTGCTTCACCGGCTTTGATGCACGTCAGATGTGGCAGTTCTTGCAAACTATTACGGACTACAAAGGGAAGCCCAACCATGAGCTGCCCAGTGATCCAAGCCTACCAGACGGGCTAAATGCCTTTTATGTTCGCTTCGAGGCAAGCAACAGTGAAACATGCATGAGAAAACCAGCTGTTCCGGACGACTGTGTGATCATGCTCTTCGTAGCCGATGTGAGCAAGATCTTCAAACAGATCAACATTCACAAGACATGCAGGGCCAGACGGATTACCAGGATGTGTACTCAGAGCATGCACGGACCAACTGGCAAGTGTCTTCACTGACATTTTCAACCCCTCCCTGACCGAGTCTGTAATACCGACATGTTTCAAGCAGACCACCATAGTCCCTGTACCCAAGAAAGCAAAGGTTGCCTGCCTACAAAACTACCGCCCGAAGCACTCGAGTCAGTAGCCATGAAGTACTTTGAAAGGCTGGTCATGGCTCACATCAACACCATCATCCCGGGAAACCCTAGACCCACACCAAGTCGCATACTGCCCCAACAGATCCACAGATGATGCAATCTCAATCTCACGCCACACTGTTCTTTCCCAACTGGACAAAAGGAATACCTATGTCAGAATACTACAGCTCAGCCTTCAACACCGTAGTACCCTCAAAGCTCATCATCAAGCTTGGGCCCTGGTTCTGAATCCAGCCCTGTGAAACAGGGTCCCGGACTTCCTGAAGGGCCACCCCAGGTAGTGAAGGTTGGCAACAACACCTCCACTATGCTGATCCTCAACACAGGGGCCCCACAAGGGTGTGTGCTCAGCCTCTTCCTGTATTTGTATTTGTATTTATTAGTGAGCCCCATTAGCTCTTCCTGGGGTCCAAACACATCAAAGCACCCACATTACATATAAAACAGTGAACTATGTTTGTACTGAATGAGCTAAAGATCAAACAGTACATCATTTAACATCCCTACACTACCACATATCCACAAATGTTCAATACCACCATACAACAATAAAACAATATGTGCGTATGCATGTGTCTGTACCTTTGTGTGTCTCTTCACAGTCCCCGTTGTTCCAAATGGTGTATTTTTACCTGCTTTTTAAATCTGATTCTACTGCTTACATCAGTTACTTGATGTGGAATAGAATTCCAATGTAGTCCTGGCTCTATGTAGTACTGTGCGCCTCCCATAGTCTGTTCTTGACTTGGGGACTGTGAAGAGACCTCTGGTGGCATGTCTTGTGGGATATGCATGGGGGTCCGAGCTGTGTGCTAGTAGTTTAGACAGACAGCTCAGTACATTCACCTACAACACCCACTCCCTGTTCACCCATAACTGCGTGGCCACACACGCCTCATCAAGTTTATTTAAGGGCATTTTTCAACCTGACAGATCGCATTAGTTTTATTGAGCGCCAATAGCACCAACTCACTTTCCAAATATTGTATCCTCAGCCCATTGTTTCACATCACATTGCTAGTTTCGGTGTTAGTAACAATGAGGTTTACTAGTGTAAACTTTGTGGGTTTACCTCAGGTAACTTGATATTAACACATTTATGGCTATTTCCCTGTTCGGCTGGGTACACGTTGTGGTGAGTTGACTGGTGCCAATTTAAACAACCAGAATATTTTTGTTGTGAATAAATTTCTCTTTTTTTTACATGGCTGCTGGGTAATTTAATATGTGTTGACATCTGTTCCTTTGTAGGCATTGAATTTACTATAAGCTGCGCAGCTTCACTGAATGGGTCTAGCTCATTGCTTAGCAGCCAGTGGTGATTTGTAGATTTGACACAGTTGCTATGAGCCCAGCGAGTGTAGCGACAGATGTATGTAGTATCTGCACATGTCCACGGTGAGGGGCAAGAGAGCTATAAACCCATACTCCCCCCTCACCCAAAAAACTCTAACTAAACCCTAAGTCTAATGCTTTAAAAAGTTTGGTCTAACCCCTATTTTAGCCTTAACCCTGATCAGACAGTAACCTTCACCTGAATCCTAATTCTAGGGTAGCCTACAACACTTTTAGAAACTATTTTAGTAATAATGTTATCTTAGTAAATACCATTATAGTACTAAATAGAATTTATTGTTATTTTTTTAAATCAAAACCTATGTAAGTATTTGCTGGGTTAAAAAAAAGTGATGTTATTTATTTATTGTTGCAAGACTTCTAATAAACCAGCTACATTTTGTTATATTATTTTATAGAAAAATTACTTTATTTCTCAGCTGCCTTCTCCAAATTTTTACAGTCTGCTGTGAATGAATAACTTTTCAATATTCTCAGGTCCACTCCTCTGACTGCGGGCAGGCAGGCAGGAATTGCAGGCAGCAAACAGCTCAACAAAAGCAAAGGCTCTTTTTTGAGAGCCATCATATTGATTAAAAAGCAACAACTCATTTCCAGTGTCTGTATGTTTATATGTTAAAGCTAGAATCCTTAGTGTCTTCATCCATTTTGGGATTTATAAATGAATGATGAACACCTATTGATCCCATTTGCTCTTGAATAATATATTATAACTTGTACCTTATAAAAGATGATGGTCATACTATGCATCATTTTGCTATTTGTTTTTGAATTTTAGGACCGGTTACCTTCAGATGAGTCCCGTGACACTTGTGAAGGTCCTAGACAAAACAAAGAACACCATCGTGTAGGCCAAACCGTTTGCTTACAGTCGTTTTCGTGAGAAGACCTATTTTCGTGATGTCTCGTGGTCTGACAAACACCACTGTGGTGCATTGAGATGCAAGCCCATGGAAAAAACAGATATCTCTAGCTTAATCTGACAGATTTTAATGGGGATTCTTTTTTACGTTACTTAAATTGACACACCGGTGCGTCAATAAACTCTAGAGGGTGTTAAGAAATGTAAAAGATACTGCAATTGCTAAATATTTCCAATTGATGGCAACATAAGACCACAAAGCATAATACCAATTTCAGAAGATTAGCTTTTGGCTATAGGCTACAAGCAACAATATGATTGGCATAAAATAGCATGCAAGTACATACAGTTGAAGCGTGAAGATTACATACTCCTTAGCCAAATACATTTAGTTTTTCACAATTCAGTTTTTCACGATTCCCGACATTTAATCCTAATAAAAATTCCCTGTTTTAGGTCAGTTAGGATCACCACTTTATTTTAATGTCAGAATAATAGTAGAGAGAATGATTCATTTTAGTTTTAATTTCCTTCATCACATTCCCAGTGGGTCAGAAGTTTACATACACTCAATTTGTATTTGGTAGCATTGCCTTTAAATTGTTTAACTTGAGTCAAACATTTTGGGTAGCCTTCCACAAGCTTCCCACAATAAGTTGGGTGAATTTTGGCCCATTCCTCCTGACAGAGCTGGTGTAACTGAGTCAGGTTCTTAGGCCTCCTTGCTCACACAAGCTTTTTCAGTTCTGCCAACAAATTTTCTATGGGTGTGTGGTCAGGGCTTTGTGATGGCCACTCCAATACCTTGACTTTGTTGTCCTTAAGCCATTTTGCCACAACTTTGGAAGTATGCTTGGGGTCATTGTCCATTTGGAAGACCCATTTGCGACCAAGCTTTAACTTCCTGACTGATGTCTTGAGATGTTGCTTCAATAAATCCACAGAATTTTCCTCCTCATGATGCCATCTATTTTGTGAAGTGCACCAGTCGCTCTGCAGCAAAGCTCCCCCACAACATGATGCTGCCACCCCCGTGCTTCACGGTTGGGATGGTGCTCTTCGGCTTGCAAGCCTCCCCCTTTTTCCTCCAAACATAACGATGGTCATTATGGCCAAACAGTTCTATTTTTTGCAGTTGCAAACCGTAGTCTGGCTTTGTTTATGGTGGTTATGGAGCAGTGGCTTCTTCCTTGCTGAGCGGCCTTTAAGGTTATGTCAATATAGGACTCGTTTTACTGAATACAGATATTACATCATGCAACCCTTGTTGCTAGCAAATTACTTCAACAAGCCCTTCACTTGCGCGAGAAGGCAGAGTGCTCGCTGCTGCTGGTGACACCAGCTTGTGGTGGGGCTTGATGCGAGAGAAGGCCGAGGGGTTAACCATGCCCATTTGAAAGTGTCAATAATATAAGTGGCCTGCACATTAGTGAAAACGTAATATTGTAGTGTAGTGGATTTTCTCACTTGACTTGTGATACTTACTCAGCGAGTTCTAAAACTTGTACGCAGCAGGTTCGTTTTTTCCCATTTTTAAGCCTTTTAGATTTGATTTCTCAGACGATGGCATGCCATTTCAATGTTATTTTATATATCTTGTGAAATATGTAAATTAGATAGATCAGCGTTCTATTGTCAGTAGCAAGCGCCTGAAATCTATTTATCACTAGATAGAACAAGCACAAAGTCAATCTCAAGGAAACATCAGAAAATGTAATTTGTGGTCATGCTGTCACATTATGGTTTAATTGAGAATTGCAGTACCTGGTTGATGAATTTGACAATGAATGTATTAACTAGGAACAAAACGTTTCGCTTGACCAGAGGTGACTGAATTAATGTTCGGCATTATTACAGTTCTCTCAGAGTCGGTCCCTTCCTCTTGCGTTAGCAGTGTGGAAAGGGACAGAAAAAAAGCACTCAGTATCCTTTGGTGGGGAGGGGGGAGTGACGTATCCATGGAGAAAACTAATCGTCTGAAATTTAATTTGTGGTCTTATACTCCCATCTATTGGAAATATTTTGCAATCGCAGTAACATTGTGTTGATCAGACCATCAAAAAGTTTATATAGCCAAGGTATAGCAATCCTTACTGAAGTAGTAACTACTCAGAATTGCAAAACATAAAATAGTTGTTAGTTCATTTTATAACTTACAACCATAAAATAGCCATTTACAGCATAACAATGAACAATGCAACTGACAGTATTAAAAAAAAACTAAACCAAAAACATTATTCATTTTGTTAATTATTATAAAACACAATTTCTGACGATGGGTAACATTATCTGCCAAAGTAACACCCCCTTAAAGTTAAAATCAGCAGTTGAAACAATAACAAAGCAGGCTCCCACCACTGTTTTGGTAAAAAAAAACTGGGATGGGGCTAGAGAAATATAACCACTCTAAAATGTACAGACAAAGCTATGGATGCAAGGTCTAAGCATCCATGGTATCAAAATTATAATTGTGACCATGTTTTGAGGCCTTGCTTGCTTGCATTCACTTTTTTTGTTTTGGAGTAAGACAAACTTGCATTTTTGGTTCTGATAGGGAATGACAGTTGAACTAAACTCATGAGGCATTTATAAGTTATGTTCTTCAAGAATCAATGGGTACATATCATTCATTAATAAGTAAAAGACCAGATGTGGAATCCAAAAATAGATGTAGCAATTTCGGATTTCCCTTTAACATACACTGAGTATACCAAACACTGCCCGCAAAACAGCCTCAATTCGTCAGGGCATGGACTCGACAAGTTGTTGAAAGCGTTCCACAGGGATGTTGGCCCATGTTGACTCCAGTGCTTCCCACAGTTGTGTTAAGTTGGCTGGATGTCCTTAGGGTGGTGGGCCATTCTTGATAGACAAGGGAAACAATTGAGCGTGAAAAACCCAGCAGCGTTGCAGTTCTTGACACAAACCGGTGCACCTTGCACCTACTACCATACCCTGTTCAAAGGCATTTGAAAAGTTGGTCTTACCCATTCCCCCTCTGAATGGCACACATACATAATCCATGTCTGAATTGTCTCAAGGCTTAAAAATCTTTTGTTAACCTGTCTCCTCCGCTTCATCTACACTGATTGAAATGGATCATAGCTTTCACCTGGATTCACCCGATCAGTCTATGTCATGGAAAGAGCAGGTGTCCTTAATGTTTTGTACACTCAGTGTATAAACACAGACACTGGAAATGTGATTTTTTTAAATAAATGTGGTAGTTCTCAAAAGAGCCTTTGCTTACAAAAATGTAAACTCAACATGCAACAATTTCAAAGTTAAAGTTCATATGGGACCTGTTTCAGGAAGCTAGGCATATGTCGCACGTCACTTCTTCACTGGAGAGGCATTTGAAATACCATCTGAAACATGTGAACTTCGATGTGCCTTAATAACAAACGTGTATTCCATGTGTAAATATGAATATAATTGTTATATTACGAGCCTAGTCGGTTTAGCCACGGAAAAGACAGGAAACTACCTGCTAGCCATGATTGGTTGAGATGATGAATGGGCTGGACATGCCAGAAGATTGTATTGGTCTGCCATGTAGCATGCTTCTGTCTATAATCTTAGCTGCTCAGTATGTGTTGATAATCCTTTCTGCTGTGTTTTAAAAAATATATATAATGTTAGCCATCAAGAACTACAAAAGTTATGCTACTTTTCTCATCAACATTGATGTCCTGAATTTAGCAGGTGCTATCGACATATCAGCGCAGTCGACAGATCAGTTGGAAATAGTTGTGATGGGCTACTTTTAGCACACGTCACGGTCACTGTGAACTGGAGTGACTTGACACAACGCTGGCAATACAAGCTGTAGCTACACATAAAACAGAGTTAAATGGTTCCATTCTGCCGTGAAGCGTTCATGCGTGTTGTGACGGCCCTGAATTTGTCTGAACCGTCTCAGTGCTTCTCCTTCCAATAGGGCGCTTCCCTTTTAATTCATCATTAAATTGCCAGCATCAGCTGCGCAAAAGTGGGTTGTGACAGTGGCGCAGGAGAGGAAGGGTTCTACCCTCAGCTTGGTACCTCATTGGGACCCAGTTTGTTTTGTTTGTAGTAAAAAGTGTGTACTGTAGCCGTGTCGCAGGATCAACCACTATCAGATCTACTTATGTCTATTGTTGGACTACTGATCTACGTTGGTCTCCGCTGTTTCTTCATCGCCTTTCTCCACTGGAGATCTGTTGTTGGTGGATTGGATTGTCTGACTGACTGACCGACTGACTACAACTTTTTGCATACGGTATTTCATTTGTTTTGGTGTGATCCCACACCCCCTAGCGTCCCACACCCCCTAGAGAGGTTAATCCTCTATTGACGCTTTGCTTGTTTGATGGTTCGTCTGAGGGCATAGCGGGATTTCTGACAACCGTCCGGTTTGTTGTCCCGCTCCTTGAAAGTGGCAGATCCAACCTTTAGCTCAATGCGGATGTTGCCTGTAATCCATGTCTTTTGGTTGGGATATGTATCGTCGATGCACTTATTGATGAATCCGATGACTGAGGCGGTATATTCCTCAATGCCATTGGATTAAGATTGAATCCTACAGCACTTGCTCTGACGCCCAGCCGCGAGCTGCCCAGTGACATGAGCTTCCCAGACGAGCTAAATGCCCTTTATGCTCGCTTCGAGGCAAGCAACACTGAAGCATGAATGAGAGCAGCAGCTGTTCTGGATGACCGTGTGACAACGCTCTCGGTAGATGATGTGAGCAAGACCTTTTAAACAGGTCAACATGCACAAAGCCGCGGCGCCAGATGGATTACCAGGACGTGTACTCAAAGCATGCGCGGAACAACTGGCAAGTGTCTTCACTGACATGTTCAACCTCTCCCTGACCGTGTATGTAATACCTACAGTGGCTTGCGAAAGTATTCACCCCTCTTGGAATTTTCCTATTCTGTTGCCTTACAACCTGGAATTAAAGTAGATTTTTTGGGGGTTTTATATAATTTGATTTACACAACATGCCTACTTTGAAGATGCTAAATATTTTTTATTGTGAAACAAACAAGAAATAATACAAAAAAACTGAACTTGAGCGTGCATAACTATTCCCAAAGTCAATACTTTGTAGAGCCACCTTTTGCAACAATTACAGCTGCAAGTCTCTTGGGGTATGTCTCTGTAAGCTTGGCACATCTAGCCACTGAGATTTTTGCCCATTCTTCAAGGCAAAACTGCTCCCGCTAATTCAAGTCGGATGGGTTCCGCTGGTGTACAGCAATCTTTAAGTCATGCCACAGATTTTCAATTGGAATGAGGTCTGGGCTTTGACTAGGCCATTCCAAGACATCTAAATGTTTCCCCTTAAACCACTCAAGTGTTGCTTTAGCAGTATGCTTAGGGTCATTTTCCTACTGGAAGGTGAATCTCCATCCCAATCTCAAATTTCTGGAAGACTGAAACAGGTTTCCCTCAAGAATTCCCTGTATTTAGCTCCATCCATCATTTCTTCAATTCTGACCAGTTTCCCAGTCCCTGCCGATGAGAAACATTCCCACAGCATGATGCTGCCACCAACATGCTTCACTGTGGGGATGGTGTTCTCGGGGTGATGAGAGGTGTTGGGTTTGTGCGAGACATAGCATTTTCCTTGATGGCCAAAAGCTCAATTTTAGTCTCATCTGACCAGAGTACCTTCTTCCATATGTTTGGGGAGTCTCCCACATGTCGTTTACCAAACATGTTTGCTTATTTTTTTCTTTAAGCAATGTCTTTTTTCTGGTCACTCTTCCGTAAAGGTCAGCTCTGTGGAGTGATCGGCTTAAAGTGATCCAATGGACAGATACTCCAATCTCCCCTGTGGAGCTTTGCAATTCCTTCAGGGTTCTTTGGTCTCTTTGTTGCCTCTCTGATTAATGTCTTCCTTGTCTGGTCCGTGAGTTTTGGTGGGCGGCCCTCTCTTGGCAGGTTTGTTGTGGTGCCATATTCTTTAAATTTTTTAATAATGGATTTAATGGTGATCAATGGAATGTTCAAGTTTCTGATATTTTTTTAGAACCCAACCCTGATCTGTACTTCTTCACAACTTTGTCCCTGACCTGTTTGAAGAGCTTGATGGTCTTCATGGTGCTGCTTGCTTGGTGGTACCTCTTGCTTAGTGATGTTACAGACTCTGGGGCCTTTTAGAACAGGTGTGTATATATATTGAGATCATGTGACAGATCATGTGACACCTAGATCGCACACAGGTGGACTTTATTTATCTCCCGCATGGAGAGAAAGAGTACTCCTCAAATTCTCAGCGACAAAAGAGTGATCAAGTTAAGATCCGACATCTGTAACTATGGAAACACAATTTTCCTAGTATAACATCATGGTATATACCCCAGTGTAACACTGGTGTCACAGTTAAAAAGCAGCACAAATGCTACTGTATGTACTGTATGCCTGTGTGCCTGTGTCCAAAATGGCACCCTATTCCTATGTCGTACTATGTTTGGGAAAGTGAGTCATTTTGGAAGAGGGAAACCTGTGTATTTACTGAGGGAACATTATTAGTTGGGGTTTAACACAGGAACACAGTCCTGGAATAGTTTCCTAACAGTTAGTCTAAATAAGTGTGTGTGTGTGTGTGTGTGTGTGTGTGTGTGTGTGTGTGTGTGTGTGTGTGTGTGTGTGTGTGTGTGTGTGTGTGTGTGTGTGTGTGGCACACATAGACCGTTTGTGTTTCCTACTAGTTAAACCTAATTACAGTGCAACACCGGCAATATTATGAGTCTGGCCAGTCTGACGGGTAACAGTACAGAGTCTGGGAAGGGACAAATGACTGTAGTTCTGTGTCTGGAACTTTATGGGTTTAGGGCAGGAGAGCAGACGATGAGTCCCTGGTTCTGATCATCCGGCTGAGCTTCAATGGCAACTAGCTCTCACAGTCTCACATCAGAATTAGACGTTCATCCATGTTTCTGAAACGTGACATTTTTGTTGTTCCAAAAGTCACATTTCGAAGTGTTTTAAGGTTACGTTTAGGCATTGATACCGAAATCTTAAGGTTAGGTATTACATCAGAATGGCTAAGGTAAGCTTTAAGGTGTGGGATAGGTATAAAACACACTACACATACAGTGGTTGCTCCTCAAAGTTTTGAGATTATGCCGCGGGACTTAGAGGTAATTTGTGGTTTAGTACGATACCCTGCATTACTACTTCATTGCTTCAGACCAGCGCAAGGGGGAGTTAGAGCACTGATTATGCTTTTGGCTCCAAAGGCGCTACTGTGTCTCTGTAGTACTGTAGCCTCCTCCCGACCGGTCACGCTGAGCAGCGCCTTAGTGGCGCAGCAGGCTGAGTTGCTACAGATGCTGATTCAATACCTGTGCCGGGCTCGACTGGGACATCCATGAGATGACTGTAGGTTTTCGGTTTCTCTCCTCTAAAAACAGAAATAAATAATTCTAAATAACAAACTGGACCCCCACCCCGCCCCACTGGGTAGCACAGAGCAACACTTTAAGAGGCATTGCACTAATAATGGCGCTGACTAGGGAAACGTTCCCGCAGTTCTTAGTGCCAGTCTGCACGTTCATACTAAAACCATGTAACTAATAATGGCACAAAAAATGCCCATTAGATATTAATTCGGAGGGCAGATATTATTAAAGCATTAGACCTCTCACTAAAGGCGTCACTCAAAAGTTATACTTAAATCCGAACTGGATTTGACGAAAAATGACATGAAAAGCATACATTTGTAAATCTCAAACTCCAAAAGTTATTGGAAAGGTAGATCGAATTTATTTGTGACATTGTGGTTACAATATAGAATGTTAACAAGACGTATAGAATATGCTGTGTTTTTATTTATGCCACAACTGGTGGCATTTTGAAAGCAGGTTTTCAAACACTTGTAGCTCGATTTAGCATGACAATACACTCTTTATAGCCCGGGTACTGTAGGTGTGAAAGTCAACCTTTCCAGTACTCCTCACCCCGCCGCAAACTCCACCCTTAACACATTTACCATTCAAAAACAAAAACTGTTTATCTAAAAAACATGACATTGCGACCAAAGAAAACAGACGAAATGGACATCGTTTTCATCAAGCCAGCTTCCTTCTATGGTGCTACCCGTTCCAGGGTTAGGACCATAACCACGAGAGGACTTGAAAATGAGCCGGAGCTAAGAGGATCACCAAAACTAATATATTAGAACAAAGTTGACACAACGCTGGCAATACAAGCTGTAGCTACACATAAAACGGAGTTAAATGGTTCCATTCTGCCGTGAAGCGTTCATGCGTGTTGTGACGGCCCTGAATTTGTCTGAACCGTCTCAGTGCTTCTCCTTCCAATAGGGCGCTTCCCCTTTAATTCATCATTAAATTGCCAGATTCAGGTTCCATACCTGTGCTGGCTGCCACCGCGAGACACATGAGGTAGCTTTTGGTTTTAATTTTAAGCAATAGCCTACAACTATTTTAGCACCGTTTCACGCTGCTCTGAGAAAAGCATGGGGACTGGTCCTGATAAATCAATGATTTTTTTTCCCCCACTGAATATGCAATTGGGTATCGGTTAGACTATAATTACACAATTAGGGTGTAGAACTGTTATGCTCTGTGTAACCTTTATTTAACTAGGCAAGTCAGTTAACCTGTTGGGGATGGGGGCGCTGTTTAGACTATTTATGCTAATTTGGCTAATTTTTTAAACGGCTTCCCACAAAATCCTTGATCGTACAATATGCATATTATTATTATTATTGGATAGAAAACAGTCTATAGTTTCTATAGGAGTTGAAATTTTGTCTCTAAGTGGAACAGAGCCCATTCTACAGCAATTTCCCTGACATGGAGTCAGATTTGAGAAATGTTGGCCACTCTTCTGAAGTCAGTTATAAGGGCACTGTCGTTGCTATGACTATACGGACACTTCTTACGTCTTCCCCTGGATGCCTTTACGTGATGACGATTCCAACGGGGTCGATTGCGCGTTCACAGGCCCTACAAATGAAAAAACCCTGAAGCTAGTCATTCTTTGGGAGCTGCGTCATGAGCCTAGAGGACACCGGCGCGCACCTGTTCCAAGCGTTAGTTTAGCCTGTTATATTTCTCCGGTCATCTTTTCACTCGTTATAGGAGTTAAAAACATCATAAGGTAGTTAATTTAAAGCGTTTTATAGCAATTTATATCCGTTTAGTGCGATTTTGGGACATTTATTTTTGCAACGATGTGAAAAGTTGGGCACGCTTTTCAGTTCATCCCGAACGCAGTTGACATTTCCACATGGCAAGAGGACAGCTTTCCACCAAAAGACGATTTCTCCCAAGAAAGGATCCTTTGCCCAAGATACTGATGGAAGAACAGCTCAAGGTAGGACATTTTTATTATGATAAATCGTGTTTCTGTCGAAACATTTTAGTGGCTTAGGACGCCATGTTTTTTGACGTAGCTTCGCTTGGCGCAAACTGTATTGAAAAGTAAGGATAAATTAAAAAATGTAATAACGCAATTGTATTAAGAATTAAATTGTCTATCAATCCCTGTCCACCCTATATTTTTTAGTCACGTTTATGAGTATTTATGTATAAGAGTAGATCACTGTCTAAGTGGCGCAAGGACTTTTTCTTTACCAGCTTGTCTACATTTCACATTGTCTAACCATGATTTTGGTGGCTAAATATAAACATTTTCGATCAAACTGTATATGCATGTTGTAATGTGATGTTACAGGAGTGTCATCGGAAGAATTCTGAGAAGGTTAGTGAAAAAATTAATATCTTTTGGCGATGTTGACTTTTATCGCTCACTTTGGCTAGAATCAATGCTGGGCTGCTAATTGCTATGTGCTAAGCTAATATAACGATTTATTGTGTTTTCGCTGTAAGACACTTAGAAAATCTGAAATATTGTCTGTATTCACAGGATCTGTGTCTTTCGATTCGTGTATGCTGTGTATTTTTACGAAATGTTTGATGATTAGTAGTTAGGTAAACACGTTGCTCATTGTAATTATTCTAGTCCATTTGTGATGGTGGGTGCAATTGTAAACTATGCCATCTACCTGAAATATGCACTTTTTTCTAACAAAACCTATCCCATACCATAAATATGTTATCAGACTGTCATCTAATGAGTTTTTTTGTTGGTTAGGGGCTATAAATATCTTAGTTTCGCCGAATTGGTGATGGCTACTGGTGTTGGTGGACAAATAAAAGATGGTGGATTATGCTAATGTGTTTTTAGGTAATAGATGTACATCTTTACATATTGTGTCTTCCCTGTAAAACATTTTAAAAATCGGAAATGTTGACTGGATTCACAAGATCTGTGTCTTTCATTAGCTGTATTGGACTTTAATGTGTGAAAGTTAAATATTTAAAAAATATATTTTTTTTGAATTTCGCGGCACTGGTTTTTCAGTGGGGGGGGGGGGGGGGTGTGCCGCTAGCGCCACGCTGATCCTAGACAGGTTAACCTGTTGAGGATGGGGGCGCTGTTGTGACTATTTATGCTAATTGGGTAATTTTTGAAACGGCTTCCCACAAAATCCTTGATCGTACAATATGCATATTATTATTATTATTGGATAGAAAACAGTCTATAGTTTCTATAGGAGTTGAAATTTTGTCTCTAAGTGGAACAGAGCCCATTCTACAGCAATTTCCCTGACATGGAGTCAGATTTCAGAAATGTTGGCCACTGTTCTGGAGTCAGTTAAAAGGGCACTGTTATTGCTATGACTATACGGACACTTCTTACGTCTTCCCCTGGATGCCTTTACGTGATGACGATTTCAATGGGGTCGATTGCGCGTTCACAGGCCCTATAAATTAAAAAAACCTGTAGCTAGCAAGTCTTTTCTTGGTGCGTAACGCGCGTGGAGGACACCGACCCGCTCCTGTTCCAAGCGTTAGTTTAGCCTGTTATATTTCTCAGGTCATCTTTTTACTCGTTATAGGAGTTAAAAACATCATAAGGTAGTTAATTTAAAGCGTTTTATAGCAATTTATATCCGTTTAGTGCGATTTTGGGACATTTATTTTTGAAACGATGTGAATAGCTGGGCACGCTTTTCAGTTCATCCCGAACGCAGTTGGCATTTCCACATGGCAAGAGGACAGCTTTCCACCAAAAGACGATTACTCCCAAGAAAGGATCCTTTGCCCAAGATACTGATGGAAGAACAGCTCAAAGTAGGACATTTTTATTATGATAAATCGTGTTTCTGTCGAAAAATGTTAGTGGCTTAGGACGCCATGTTTTTTGACGTAGCTTCGCTTGGCGCAAACTGTATTGAAAAGTAAGGATAATTTAAAAAATGTAATAACGCAATTGTATTAAGAATTAAATTGTCTATCAATCCCTGTCCACCCTATATTTTTTAGTCACGTTTATGAGTATTTATGTATAAGAGTAGATCACTGTCTAAGTGGCGCAAGGACATTTTCTGACCAGCTGAGCTACATTTCACATTGTCTAACCATGATTTTGGTGGCTAAATATAAACATTTTCGATCAAACTCTATATGGATTGTGTAACATGATGTTACAGGAGTGTCATCGGAAGAATTCTGAGAAGGTTAGTGAAAAAATTAATATCTTTTGGCGATGTTGACTTTTATCGCTCACTTTGGCTAGAATCAATGCTGGGCTGCTATGTGCTATGTGCTATGCTAATATAACGATTTATTGTGTTTTCGCTGTAAGACACTTAGAAAATCTGAAATATTGTCTGTATTCACAGGATCTGTGTCTTTCGATTAGTGTATGCTGTGTATTTTTACGAAATGTTTGATGATTAGTAGTTAGGTAAACACGTTGCTCATTGTAATTATTCTAGTCCATTTGTGACGGTGGGTGCAATTGTAACCTATGCCATCTACCTGAAATATGCACTTTTTTCTAACAAAACCTATCCCATACCATAAATATGTTATCAGACTGTCATCTGATGAGTTTTTTTGTTGGTTAGGGGCTATAAATATCTTAGTTTAGCCGAATTGGTGATAGCTACTGGTGTTGGTGGACAAATAAAAGATGGTGGATTATGCTAATGTGTTTTTAGGTAATAGATGTACATCTTTACATATTGTGTCTTCCCTGTAAAACATTTTAAAAATCGGACATGTTGACTGGATTCACAAGATCTGTGTCTTTCATTAGCTGTATTGGACTTTAATGTGTGAAAGTTAAATATTTTAAAAAAATATTTTTTTTGAATTTCGCGGCTCTGCCTTTTCAGTGGGGGTGGGGGGGGGGTGTGCCGCTAGCGGCACGCTCATCCTAGACAGGTTAATCAAATGAATTAAGCAAAATGTCTTAATCAGTCCCATATACTATGTTCTTACAAAAAAAAAAGATATTCTCTAGTACAGCCACTATTGAAGGCTATCAAATGCTTCTCAAAGACGCCCTCTGGTGGTCAAACTGGCACTAACTAGCATTAATGGTAACAGTGGTTGACACTTAAATAACGTGCCATAGAATTCTGCTGCACCGTGCAAGCTGTGCTGCAACACACTGTAAGGACGAACCACTGTACATACATGGACTAGATATGTGGTAGTAGAGTAGGGGCTTGAGGGTACACACTTAATTTGTTGTGAAATCTGCTGTGAATGTATTGTAATGTTTTTAAAATTGCCTTAATTTTGCTTGACCCCAGGAAGAGTAGCTGCTTCTACCTTTCTATCACTGGATTTGAACATGCAACCTTTGGCACCAGAGGAAGTTGCATATGCCCATCCATCATCCCGGACCACACCAGCCTATCAAATTCAAAACCTGCTTGAAGAAACAGCGCTCACTGTTGCCCCTAGTGGCCTGACCTGGCTGGGTTAAAGTATGAGTGCTGGGTCTTGAAGTTTCTACGTTTAGGGGGGAGGGAGAGCAGACTGAAACACTGTTTCTGATTATCAGACTACACTAGGATGGATGGGGTAGCCCTGACTCATCTTATTATACACAGATGGACTAGACACATGGGAAGGGTGGTAAAGGCTATACAGAGGGACATAAAATACACAAACACACACACACAGAACACACACTCTGGTACTTACTTCTGTACGGCCCGTGCTATAGACAGAGCAGTAGATCCGGTCTCGTTAACGCTGTCCAGTGTGACATTGGGCAGGTCGTCATCTTCACTGTCACTCTTGATATGCCGTGGCAACAAGCCGTTGTGGTCAGTGCGGGCTGCCATGGAAACAGACAGAGAAGAGTAAGTCCCACATTTTCTATTCTATACTGTAGCATGTGATACTGTCAAGAGGTTACATGAGTTAGACAGACAGATATACTATCTTTATTCGATCACTCTGTTGTAGAAGATCATTTCCCTGCAAAGCAGGAAATGCAAATTGTAGCGTAGAAGTTAAAATGTCCGACTTGATTTACTGTAGGGGCTGGAATTATTCCAAAGATTCGCAAAAAATACTGTATAAAATAAAATAAATACTTATACTGAGCTATATTGTATGCACAAAAAAAGTGGGAAATTATATTATTTTATACTAACATACTGTACACTGAGTGGGACAAAATATTAGAAACACCTGCTCTTTCCATGACACACTGACCAGGTGAATCCAGGTGAACAATATGATCCCTTTAATCCACTTCAATCAGTGTAGATGAAGGGGAGGAGACAGGTTAAAGAAGGATTTTTATGCCTTGAGACAATTGAGACATGGATTGTGTATGTGTGCCATTCAGGGGGGGAATGGGAAAGACAAAAGGTTTAAGTGCTTTTGAACAGGCATCCCAGTTTGAGTGTGTTAAGAACTGCAACACAGCTGGGTTTTTTCACATTCAACATTTTCCTGTGTGTATCAAGAATGGTCCAACACACAAAGGATATCCAGCCAACTTGACACAACTGTGGGAAGCTTTGTAGTCAACATGGGCCAGCATTCCTCTGTAAAGCTTTTGACACCTTGTAGAGTCCATACCATGAAGAATTGAGGCTGTCCTGAGGGCAAAAGGGGATGTTCCTAATGTTTTGTTCACCCTGTTTTCAATATCTTTCAATTCCTCACCTTTCGAGGGTAACGGCACTGAGCCTTTCCCCCCCCAAAAAATTCTGAGATTGGAGAATACATTGGGATACACTGGCCTCTTCAGTTCAAACCATAGGTTTTCAAAGGGGATCAGAGACTGAGCTGGTCATTGCAAAATGTTGATTTTGTGGTCAGTTAACCATTTCTTTGTGGATTTTGATGCTTGTGGTTTTTGTCTTGATAGAAGATCCACTTGCGGCCAAGTTTCAGCCTCCTGGCAGACGCAACCAGGTTTTGGATAAAATGTCCTGGTACTAGGTTAATCATCATGCGTTGACCTTAACAACGGCCCCAGGATCAGTGGAAGCAAAATAGCAAAAAAAATAACATCAAAGATCCACCACCATATATTATAGTAGGTATGGCATTCTTTTCTGCTTCATTATTTTGATGCCAAATCCACTACTGGTGTGCGTGGCCCGAAGAGATCTATTTTCATGTCATCTGATGATAGGACCGGTTCCATTCCAAGTGCCAATGCCGTTTAGCACACGCCAGGCATTTACATTTGGTGGATGGCATGACAATATAGCTATTTTGTCACACACACCAATATAGCTCAGTATTTGTATTTTGTACAGTCTTCCTTGCTCATCTTTATCAAGGGTGCCAATAATTTCAGACCCCACTGTATACTAAGATTTTTTTTTATCAACACCTACAAAAATGTATATTATTTATAATTCACATTTGCTGTTGCTGCAGGATTATTTTCCTGCTGTGAGAAACTAGTCAAATTAAGATAGGATATATGTATGATGTTTGTGCTGCCATTAGACACAAACACAGAAGGCAAAGACAGAAGTCCCATATTACGTTATACTTTATACTCTACCATATACAGACACAGACAAGCCGATACACTTTACAAGCCAAAGAGTTTTATCTATCAACAACCACTACAACAACAACTTTTGGATGGGACGTTAAACGGGTATCGATCCCATGGCACTTATCGTAAGAGTAAGGGTGTTAACCCCGGTGTCCTGGCTAAACTCCCAATCTGGCCGTCAAACCATCACGGTCACCTAATAATCCCCAGTTTACAATTGACTCATTCATCCCCCTCCTTTCCCTTGTAACTATTCCCCAGGTCGTTGCTGTAAATGAGAACGTGTTCTCAGTCAACTTACTTGGTAAAAGAACGGATAAATAACAAAAAAACAAAAATAATACAGGTTGTTTTAATCATTTCGTACTGTATGAATAACAGTCCAACATATCAGACAATGTTTTTAACTTTTCTGTAGAATAATGTGCTCGTACTGCACATGGTTTCCAGTTACTGGGGATTTTGTCAATACTTTTTAAATTTCCCTCTAAGTGGCTGTTTTGGTATTATTCAAATGACCTGTCTGACACCGATGTCTGTCTCATTCCTAGTCGTATTGCTCTGACATACTTTCTTTGAATTTCATTCATACTCGTATACAAAACATTCAATTTCATTCACTGAATTTCACTCAAAGAAGAGCTTGATGAAGGCCACTTCACTCATAGAAAACCAAATTTAAGAATTTGAATAATGTAGCTATGTCTTCTCTCCTCTGCATTTAACAGCAATCAAAGCCCCAGCCCTCTTGCCCTCCACCCTTTCTGCAGACCAAAATAGATACTGAAAACACCCAGTACATCCTGTATGGTAGACTGTCTGAACCTCTGAGTGTGCGAGCGTACATGCGTGCGTGCGTGTGTGTTTGGCACCACAGGGAGTGACAATGCTCGTGCCATGCTACAGGCTGTTAGGCTGACGACTCCCACAAAATGATTTCGCTGTTCTGTCGTTGGCTACATTCTTTAGTACGACACTGCCATCGTTGAAGTTGTTTGTGGTGACAAGGGTCGTTGTACTTAACATCAGTGTTTGGATCGTCTCTAACTAAAGCAAATGATGAATTTTCAAACCATCGCTTTACCCACGTGTGTTCTGGCTCTAGCCCAACCTATTGGTTTCTGGACTAATCAGACGGCCCTGAATGTGTCCGTATTCGGGGAGCATCGGGGAGGTACTCCAGACTCATTGTGAAGAAACTAACGCCCATGGGCATGGCGTAGCAATTGGCAGGAGCAAGGAGTATGGGTAGCCAGGCAAACAGGCTGTCCTGCCCTCAGATCAGTTGTCTGGTATGATTGACAGCTCTTGACAGGAAGTGCCTGCAGGGTCTACACTGAGGATGGGCCCACCCCAGAGACACCCCAACATGTGCATACACGAACAGGCACTAATACACATATGCACACACACACACCCATTATTAGCCACTATCGCCCCCGCCCTGTAGATAAGAAGCTGGGTGGTGCGGTGTATTTGGACGTTGTTGTTGTCTCTGAGCAGTGGGTGGGGGATGTTGTGATAGTGATAGCCCGTCAAGTGTGTTTGTGTGTCTACATTCCCACAGTCCGTGTGAGATTTTAGACAATTTGTTCAAAAGCACATCTCTCCTACAGCAGACTAATGTTCAGACATCTTTCTTTTATATATATAAAAAAAAATGTTATGAAAGGTTGTGAAATATTATTTTACAATAAATTCTGTAAAACACATTCAGGCATTTGCCTTTCATGTATAGAGGTATGACATGATATGTTAAGAAAGACAGCTCTGCTCACTGTGTAATCCTGTGGTGGGTAACAGGGACCGCAGTATGTACATGATCTTCATTATAGACCACTGTTAGTTGTTTTAGAGCTGGGCAAGAACAAAAGCCTGCACACCCCGCAATAGGCATGAGGTTGCCCCTCCCTGATCATCCACAGTTTCCTTTTCCTCGGTAACCAAGCTCAATTCTACATGTGTGAATTCTCTTTTCATTGACCAGGCCAAATGTGACCCTTGATCTGGGAGCAATGCTCTATTGTTGCTAATGTTCCCTCCGCAACCTCTCCAATGGGTGACTCATTTTATATCTGACCAGGGCCTTCAGCCAATCTCTAGCTAAGCATTCTCCTGCTCTCAGAGTACTGCCAGGACAGAGCCAGAGCAATGAAATGAACAAACTCTCACCAATACAACAGAACATCGCTACGAAATGTGTGACAATTCAATATATGGAACACATACAGTACATGGTAAAATACACAATACACACTTGCGTTGGGGTTCAACTCCATTTCAATAGTCACTTAATTCAGAATCATAGCGGAAATTTGTAATTGTAATCGGAATTTCAGATTACTTCATAAATTGACTGAATTGACTGAATTACTTCATAAATTGACTGAATTGACTGAATTACTTCATAAATTGAATGCATTCTGTACAAATCCTGGTATTTGTATTTATTATGGATCCCCATTAGTACTACTCTTCCTGGGGTCCAGCCAAATTAAGGCAGTTATACAAATATTTTTACAATACATTCACAACAGAATTCACAACACGTTAAGTGTGTGCCCTCAGGCCCCGACTCTACTAGCACATATCTACAACACAAAATCCATGTCTACGTGTGTGTCTACGTGTGTGTATAGTGCATATGTTATCGTGTGTGTGTGTATGCATGTGTCTGTGCTTATGTTTGTTTTGCTTCACAGTCCCCGCTGTTCCATAAGGTGTATTTTTATCTGTTTAAAAAAAATCAAATGTTAGTTCTTGCATGAGTTACTTGATGTGTTCCATGTAGTTATGGCTCTATTTAGTACTGTGCACCTCCCATCATCTGTTCTGAACTTGAGGTCTGTGAAGAGACCTCTGGTGGCATGTCTTGTGGGGTAAGCATGGGTGTCCGAGCTGTGAGCCAGTTGTTCAAAACAGACAGCTCAGTGCATTCAACATGTCAATACAAGTAGTGACGACGTCAAACTCTCCCCCACTTTGAGCCAGGAGAGATGCATATTATTAATCTTAGCTCTCTGTGTACATCCAAGGGCCAGCAGTGCTGCCCTATTCTGAGCCATTTGCAATTTTCCTAAGTCCCTCTTTGTGGCACCTGACCACATGACTGAACAGTCGTCCAGGTGCGACAAAACTAGAGCCTGTAGGACCTGCCTTGTTGATAGTGTTGTTAATAAGGCAGAAAAGCGCTTTCTTATGGACAGACTTCTCCCTATCGTAGCTACTGTTGTATCAATATGTTTTGACCATGACAGTTTACAATCCAGGATTATTTCAAGCAGTTTAGTCATCTCAACTTGCTCAATTTCCACACTATTCATTACAAAATGTAATTGAGGTTTAGGGCAGTGGTGTAAAGTACTTAAGAAAAAATACTTGAAAGTACTACTTAAGTATTTTTTGGGGATATCTGTACTTTACCTTACTATTTATATTTTTGACAACTTTTACTTTTACTTGACTACATTCCTAAAGAAAATAATGTACTTTTTACTCCATACATTTTCCTGACACCCAAAATTACTCGTTACATTTTGAATGCTAAGCAAGACAGGAAAATTGTCTAATTCACACACTTATCAAGAAAACATCCCTGGTCATTCCTGCTGCCTCTGATCTGGTGGACTCACTAAACACATGCTCTGTGTATAAATTAGGTCTAAGTGTTGGAGCCCCTGGCTATCCGTAAATAAAAAAACAAGAAAATGGTGCCATCTGGTTTGCTTAATATAAGGAATTTGAAATGATTTATACTTTTACTTTTGGTACTTAAGAATATTTTAGCAATTAAATGACTTTTGATACTTAAGTATATTTAAAACCAAATACTTTTACACAAGTAGATTTTCACTTTTACTTGAGTAATTTTATGTTAAGTTATCTTTACTTTTACTCAAGTATGACATTTGGGTACTACACCACCGGTTTAGGATTATAGTGAATGATTTGTCCCAAATACAATGCTTTTAGTTTTTTAAATATTTAAGACTAACTTATTCCTTGCCAACAATTCTGAAACTAACTGTAGCTCTTCGTTAAGTGTTGCAGTCATTTCACTCGCTGTAGTAGCTGACATGTATAGTGTTGAGTCATCCGCATACATAGACACACTGACTTTACTCAAAGCCAGTGGCATGTTGTTAGTAAAGATTGAAAAAAGGGGCCTAGACAGCTGCCCTGGGAAATTAATGAATCTACCTGGATTATGTTGGAAAGGCTTCCATTAAAGAACACACTTTGTGTCACGCCCTGATCTGTTTCACCTGTTCCTGTGATTGTCTCCCTCCAGGTGTCGCTTATTTTCCCCAGTGTATTTATCGCTGTGTTTCCTGTCTCTCTGTGCCAGTTCGTCTTGTATGTTTAGTCATGTCAACCAGCTTGTTTTTCCCATACTCCTTTTGCTATTCTCCTTTTTCTAGTCCTCCCAGTTTTGACCCTTACCTGTTTCTGGACTCTGTACCCGCCTGCCTTGACCACGAGCCTGTCTGCCAGTCTGGACCTCCTGGACTCTGATCTGGTTTTGACCTTTTTGCCTGTCCACGACCATTCTCTTGCCTACTCCTTTTGGATTAATAAACATTGTAAGACTCCAACCATCTGCCTCCTGTGTCTGCATCTGGGTCTCGCCTTGTGCCTTGATACTCTGTGTTCTGTTAGACAGGTAACTATTTATCCACAATATAGCAGGGGATGTAAAGCCATAACAATTACGTTTCTCCAGCAGCAGACTATGATTGATCATGTCAAAAGCTGCACTGAAGTCTTACAAAACAACTCCCACAATCTTTTTGTCATCAATTTCTCTCAGCCAATCATCAGTCATTTGTGTAAGTGCTGTTCTTGTTGAATTTCCTTCACTATAAGTGCACTGAAAGTCTGTTGTCAATTTGTTTAGTGTAAAATAACATTGTATTTGGTCAAACACATTTTTTTACGAAAGTTTATCAAGGGTTCGTAACATGCTGATTGGTTGGCTATTTGAGCCAGTAAAGGGGGCTTTACTATTCTTAGGTAGCAGAATGACTTTTGGTTCCCTCCAGGCCTGAGGGCACACACTCTCGTAGGCTTAAATTGAAAATATGGCAAATAGGAGTGGCAATATCGTCTGCTATTATCCTCAGTATTTTTCCTTCCAAGTTGTCAGACCCCGGTGGCTTGCCATTGTTGATAGAGAACAATCATTTTTTTCACCTCTTGGTACACAGTGCATTCAATGTGTAACAGTTAGAGAGGTGTTTACTATATTCCATAGATGCAATAATATACAACAAAGCATGTCCTATACACACTCTCTAGTATGCTGTCTATCTTGATGCTACTCTCTCTTCCCCCATCTACCAGGTCAGCTGCTGTCTCAGAGCAGTGCAGACAGTGACCATAACGGTCTCGAATAATATGGGTCTGGAGGCAGGAGACAGACATGGTGTTATTGTCGGACCTGGGTTCAATTAGTATTCAAACCCTTTCAAAACTGGGATGGATTGAGCTTGTTTGGGTCAATTAAACCAAAGGCATACAGTAATCTCCAAAAGTGCCAAACTCCACCCATCTGGTGCTCCAGACAGACAAGCAAACACTCAAAGTATGTCGAAAGATTTCAATCACTATTTGAACCCAGGTCTGAGTATTACACCGGGAAGAAAACACAGCCAATACTAAAACTACAACTCTGTCTCTGGCTTTCCTGTATAAGGTCTTCTTTCCCACCAAGACTGAGCACCTATATTCTCAGCAAAACCCCTAATTATACAGGCTGATAAGTAGAGACGTTAGTTGGAAAACGTGTATTTGGAGCGAGGGAAGGGGACACAAAAGAGGAGTACATGGTGGAGAGGTGAGAAGAGCCTTGGCGCGTTTCTTTCTTTCTCTCTCTTTCTTGCCTGTTGTTTCCAGTCAAGCCTAGTTTCCATGGAAACCTGCTCCCGGAGACAGATATGAGAGAGGAAGGGCACATGCCCCTCTCTCTGAAAGAGGATGGCCAACCTGAGTGTGTGTATGGGGGGCGGGTGGGCGGTAGGGCCGTGTCCGTGTGAGAGAGAGAGAGTGAAAAGAGAGAGTGGGAGAGGGAGAGAAGAGAGCTGTTCTTTCGTAATTCTATTGATCCTACACTTCATTACAGTCCGGTACAGATGATGCATACAGCAAAAGCAAATCCCAAGGAGACATTATGAGACCAATATAGTGACTGCATCACAGTATGATTGCCAGTTATCAATATATCAGGGAAAAATGGCACATCCTACAAAGAAGCACAGTGTGGAGCTGTGGTCCAGTGTTAACACTCCTGGCTCCATGCACGTATGTGACACGCCACAGGAGACTGGGATTCAATCCCGAGCGTTCCCTTCTCTCTCTCTCCTGCTCATCTATCTCCCACTGTTTCAAATCTGTCTGTCAGCACAATATGAAAGGAGAGTGACTCGCCATGGAAGAAGAACAATAATGTGTCATATGAGGGGACAGGTCATGTAATCGTACAAGAAGCATGTTAGTGTGCATTCCACTACAGTGAAAGGATGGTACAGTACTTTGGCTCGCTCTGCACTGCTTCTCCAACCAGAGAAACCATTTGTTTGGATATCATTGCAGTACTGCCAAACTCAATGACTCTACAGTTCATTGCCATGTTCTTTCTGTAACGTCTTACGCTATATCACCCATTAAAACACATGTATGTACACACACGCACACGCACGCCCACACACACAGTAACTGTACAGTACAGTACAATGCAATGCTCTGAGTGCCTCATGTTCTGGCTGTATCACCACAGTGACTGTCTGCCCCACCCCAGGGCTGACCCCGATTCCCCTGCTCTCCACTCACACACTGGGTGGAGCTGGTGGTGTTGCTGTGTGTGTGTGTGTTTGTGTGTGTGTCTGTGCTCTCAATGTACACTGCCACCCATCTTCAATATTGGTCTCCACCCTATTACGCAAGCCTTGTTTTTCCTCTCTTTTGTCCTCTCTCCTCTCCCAGAATGCACACACCCAGCGTTTAAAGCGCCCGTCTCAATGGACCCTCCCGCCTACCCAATGAGTGGGTGTGTCAATCTGCCAGGGAGTGACGGACAGCAGCCTCAGATAAACAATGTTCTTTTACAACAAACTGCTCCCCAGTGTACAGCCTCCAGTCGACTTGACAGAAACACCCAAAGTCACTAGTGGTTTGCGCACGCTGACTATAAAACCACACCCTGTAGCAAGCCTGCCTGCTCCAAAACAGAAGGATCAGTCAGAGCGCACACACACACACATACAAGCATGCATGCAAACATGCACATACAGAGCAAATGCACAAGCACAAATATTATGATTTATTATTTGTATTATTACAGGCACACGCACACTCGTCTGTCTGTCTGTCTCTATCTCTCAAATCTAAGTATAACCCAGACCCAGATGTGTGCTTTAGATTAGGGGAGAGAAATATGGCAGCCTGCCTGGTCCTCGTTACCTTAACTGGAGGCAATAGGACGGCCGAGGAGAAAAATCCTCACACTTACAGACGGAAAGCTTTTCATCCTCTAAATCTCATCTCCTCTCAAAAGGACTGCGTTATCTCCTGGGGACCATCTTTAGCATAGAGCACACACAGGCCTGTCATTACACCGGATGGTGTTGTCTTTCTCTGTCTCCTGTCTCTTTTTATGTCTGACCTGAAGTGTTCTCACACTGTATTGTAGACATTGTCTGTTGAGACAGAAGGGAGGAGAAGGCAGGACTATGTAGGGGTGGCTAACTTTATCCCAAGTAACTCCAACTATGGTATTGGGATGATAAGGCAGGAAGATGTTTAGTATGATGTTAATGTCAGGCTGTTGAGTTCGGGTACAAGACAATACATGCAACTAAACAGTAATGACACTGTTGTGACACAGTGTACAGTAACTACACTACATGGGAAGGTACTTGTCCCACTTTTGCCGTATACTGTACATTCCAGTAAAGAGTGAAAAGAGAAGAGCGAGGGAAGAGAAAGTAGTCTTCTGCCTCATCTCACCCGACTCTTCAAGATGACGAGAGAGGGAGAGAGATACAAATAAAGAGATATAGATAAAGAGAGCGACAGATTAGAGAGAGAGAGAGAGCACGCTCTTTGTCTCACCTTTGCCATGGTGGCTCTTGTGGTCGTCCAGCAGAGGTAGCATGATGGCATTGTTGTGGAGGCTGGAGGGTGAGCGCACGGACGTGGTGTGCATGAGGGGTAGCGACTGCACCACCACAGGGATACGATGCACTTGGTGGCCCCCCATTTTACCCCCTACTCCTCCTCCGCCCTGTACCCCTCCAAGGTTCAGGGGGCTTGAGGGCGGTGGCGGCACGGGGTGCATGATGTGCAAAAACTGCTGTTGATGATGATGATGATGACCCCGGACAGCAGCTCCAGGGGCTACCAGGGGCCCGGGCGTGAGCACGGACGAGGCGGAGGTGATGACAGACAGAGAGGAGAATGACAATGATGAAGAAGAAATGGAGGGTGGCGAGAAAGCGGAAGTGACAGGAGAAGCCGTGGAGGTGAAGGACGGGGGTGAGGGGCGGGGCTTGTTGATTGACAGGTCGACAGGCTCGGTCTGTGTCTGGAAGTGGGGGTCATGGGAGAGCAGGTCCTCAGGAGGTTCAGGTTTGACTTTGCTCAGCAGGAGGGGGACGGTGTCCATCGTGGGGTAGCTGTGTACTTTGGGGGACTAAAGAGGAAAAGAGAGACAAATATCTGATTATTGATCCAACATCTGTATTAGTCATGTGATGGTCTTCCCTTTGGTATGCATATCACTTAACCCTGCCAAGAGACACACACTATTGACCTTTGGGGGATTGAGGGAGGAAAGGAAACACCAGTCAAAAGATCCATGTTCTATATATGATCTACATGTGTCATGATTATACACCTATACATATAGCCCATTGGAACTACTACACAAGCTGTGGCCAAAGACCGATTCCTGTGGCAGAAAATGATTGCCGCCTTATGTTCCATAAATGATGAAGATGACTAAGTAAGTAAGTATTGGAACTAGCTTGTCTATGTGTACTACAGTGTCCTTATTAACATCCTCAATCTCAGAAGGATTTGTATCAATCTTTCATTCAAAGGTAACATAAATACATAGATTATGATGTATGACAGAGATATGATGACGACATATGTCGCACTGATATTTACTAGATTAGAGAGGATGAAGTATGTGAACATAGTAATATCCTCTTGCTCATGGAAGCTGTCAACTAGAGAAATGACTAATCTGCCGTAACTATGATGTCATAAACCGAGAGGAAATGATGGGGAATGTTTGGTCTCTTCTCTCTCCACTGGCATTTATTACTTTCTCTCTTCAAGTGTTTCTCTCTCTCTTTATGGCCCTTGTCACCTCTTACTGTGGTTATCTCTCATTTTCTCTCTTCTGGCCCTTCCCTCTTTCTCCTGACTATTTCCACCCTATCATTCTCTCTCTCCCTCTCTTTCTCCACCTCTCTCTCTCTCGCCTGGCGTATGTCTCTTTCTCCTTCCTGGTTTATATCCCTCCCACAGGAACTCAGCTCTCTTGGCTCCCCCATATCTCTCTTAAATCTCCTTTTTGTGATGGTGGAAAAAACATTATATGGGCAATCATCTGTCCCAGGCCTCTTAAGGCCAATGCCGGTGGTTCAGTGTGTCCCTCCATGCACCCTATACTTAACAAATCCCAGGCCTCTAAGACACATTGTTCTGTCTGTCCGGAGGCATTTCATAACACTGTTTATCTCAACTTAACTATCTAGGACATGCCGCTGTCAACTGCTAGCCTGCTGCTGTCTATAGACAGGACTCTCTGCACGTGGTGGCTACATGAAAGGCCCTGTTTTAAAACACAACGTTTTAAGAAGTAAATCCACAACAGTAGGTGCATGAATAATACTGTAGAACGTTTTAAGAGGAATGTATACAATCCATAGATGCGAACTGTCCATCGTATTTATTAGTCATCTGTAACCAACAAGGTTACACTTTACTGTAGGTGTCCTTACACATTCACAGAACCTTTATAACAGCTACATAGCACATTATAACGTTCATCATAAGCCTTCGTTAACAGTTATTGAAAGTTATTAGTTATTAGCTACAGCATGCTATATAGCTGTTATAAAGTCTTTATGAATGCGTACGAAGGACACCTACAGTAAGGTGTTACCAGATAAATGAGGCTGTGTGTGAATGTTACGCTCCCCAACAAGAAACCAAAAAACTGTCTCTCAAACAGCCGGGGGAACTAACAAAGAGTCACTAACAACAACCAAAACAAAACAGGTAGGGGTTTCGAAGGGGTTCTCAAAGACACCTATGTCCACTAAAAGTTAAAAGCAACAAGAAATATGGGTCCTAATGACTGATTAACGAGACTACAGGTGCAACACATCCTGACCAACAAGGATGATTCCAATCAGGGCAAGCCATACCCAAACAGAACCAACCTCTATGATCCAAATCGAAAACGAAATTGAAAACAATATTGAGCAAAACCCAAATGCCTATAACAGTGGGAAAACGTACACTGGTATATATTTGAACTTGTTTACACTGTATACAGGGTTGAGGAGTAACGGATTACAAAAAAACTGTAAATGCAATCCGTTACATTACCAGCAAAGATATTGTCGTCAGATTACAGATACCTTTTGAAAAACTAGATGATTGCTTCTAGGATTTCTTCCCAAGTCAAAAAGAATGTTTGCCAAATAAATATTTTGCACCTTTCTGTTTTCTCAATGACGGAAGCAAGTTCAGGGAGTGAGTTCTTTTAAATAAATAAATGAAAACATAATACAAAACAAGAAACATGACAGAGATATGATGACGAAACAGACATAGGTTTGCACTGATATTTACTAGATTAGAGAGGATGAAGTATGTGAACATAGTAATATCAACGCACAGACATGAAACTGAAACAGAAACAATGACGCCTGGGGAAGGAACCAAAGGGAGTGACATATATAGGGCCGGTAATCAAGGTGGTGATGGAGTCCAGGTGAGTGTCATAATGCGCATAACGATGGTGACAGGTGCGCGTCATAACGAGCAGCCTGGTGACCTAGAGGCCGGAGAGGGAGCACACGTGACATCGGCATTGAAAAAAGGCAGCAAAGTTTGTTCTGCCTGTGCGAGTCTGACCACAAGTCAGAAACACTATGATGACATGCTAAATGCGTTTGATGGATCGCAGGATAAGAGCAGGAATAGGCTTCTATAGGATACTTCCAGTGATGTGACTGCTGTCGGCATTCCAAAGATTCTACAACTTGAATAGACTCTTAGAGGTAATGACTACAGCAGTGGTGTAACCTACGGGCAATACAGATATCACATAAACCCATTAGGCTACATAGCACAATGATCACACTGCTGCTCTCTCATTTAGCTATTTGCGCCTTACGGATTGTAGTTGTTGTGGATGGCTGTTCGCAAATGCATATGTGTATGTAAACCCAATAATGGTTGAATTGAAGAAGTTGAAGCATTCTATCAATCATTGCTTTTGCAACATGGGGTGTATTCATTACGGAAACCGTTTACCGTTTAAGAACCAAACAGAAGTAAACTGATCAAACTGAGGAAAATGAGAGTTTCTATTGGACAAATTCAGGTAGGTCCCGCCCCGTTTCATTCTGTTTACTTCCTTTTAAGAAACGTTTTGCAACAGAATTGGCGTAACGAATACGTCCCAGTGGACAGCCAGTGGAAAATGAGCTCTTGCAACAGCTGCATAGTGTGGATCCCAGCCTATGGAATAAAAGTTTATACCACTCCCCCGTGTTATTGTGCTGCATACTGTCAAAAACAAGTTGAATTAACCTGTTGAGGATGGGGGCGCTGTTGTCACTATTTATGCTAATCGTGTAATTTTTGAAACGGCTTCCCACAAAATTCTTGATCGTACAATATGCATATTATTATTATTATTGGATAGAAAACAGTCTATAGTTTCTATAGGAGTTGAAATTTTGTCTCTAAGTGGAACAGAACCCATTCTACAGCAATTTCCCTGACATGGAGTCAGATTTCAGAAATGTTGGCCCCTGATCTGGAGTCAGTTAAAAGGCCGCAGTTATTGCTATGAGTATACGGACACTGCTTACGTCTTCCCCTGGATGCCTTTACGTGATGACGATTTGAATGGGGTCGATTGCGCGTTCACAGGCACTACAAATTAAAAAACCCTGTAGCTAGGAACTCTTTTCTTGCTGCGTAATGCGCCTGGAGGACATCGACCCGCACTTGTTCCAAGCATTAGTGGAGGGAGTAATATTACTCTGGTCATGTTTCTACTCGTTATGGGAGTTAAAAACATCATAAGGTAGTTAATTTAAAGCGTTTTATAGCAATTTATATCCGTTTAGTGCGATTTTGGGACATTTATTTCTGAAACGCTGTGAATTGCTGGGCACGCTTCCAGTTCATCCCGAACACAGTTGGCATTTCCACATGGCAAGAGGACAGCTTCCACCAAAAGACGATTAGACCCAAGAAAGGATCCTTTGCCCAAGATACTGATGGAAGAACAGCTCAAAGTAGGACATTTTTATTATGATAAATCGTGTTTCTGTCGAAAAATGTTAGTGGCTTAGGACGCCATGTTTTTTGACGTAGCTTCGCTTGGCGCAAACTGTATTGAAAAGTAAGGATAATTTAAAAAATGTAATTCCGCGATTGTATTAAGAATTAAATTGTCTGTCAATCCCTGTCCACCCTATATTTTTTAGTCACGTTTATGAGTATTTATGTATAAGAGTAGATCACTGTCTAATGTGGCGCACGGACATTTTCTCACCAGCTGGGCTACATTTCACATTGTCTAACCATGATTTTGGTGGCTAAATATAAACATTTTCGATCAAACTCTATATGGATTGTGTAATATGATGTTACAGGAGTGTCATCTGAAGAATTCTGAGAAGGTTAGTGAAAAAATTAATATATTTTGGCGATGTTGACGTTATCGCTCACTTTGGCTAGAATCAATGCTGGGCTGCTATGTGCTATGTGCTATGCTAATATAACGATTTATTGTGTTTTCGCTGTAAGACACTTAGAAAATCTGAAATATTGTCTGTATTCACAGGATCTGTGTCTTTCCATTAGTGTATGCTGTGTATTTTTACGAAATGTTTGATGATTAGTAAGTAGGTAAACACGTTGCTCTATGTAGTTATTCTAGTCCATTTGTGACGGTGGGTGCAATTGTAACCTATGCCATCTACCTGAAATATGCACTTTTTTCTAACAAAACCTATCCCATACCATAAATATGTTATCAGACTGTCATCTGATGAGTTTTTTTCTTGGTTAGGGGCTATAAATATCTTAGTTTAGCCGAATTGGTGATAGCTACTGGTGTTGGTGGACAAATAAAAGATGGTGGATTATGCTAATGTGTTTTTAGGTAATAGATGTACATCTTTACATATTGTGTCTTCCCTGTAAAACATTTTAAAAATCGGACATGTTGGCTGGATTCACAAGATCTGTGTCTTTCATTACCTGTATTGGACTTTAATGTGTGAAAGTTAAATATTTAAAAAAAATATTTTTTTTGAATTTCGCGGCACTGGTTTTTCAGTGGGGGTGGGGGGGGAGTGCCGCTAGCGGCACCCTCATCCTAGACAGGTTAAGAACACCACGAATGGGGCTTTTACCGCTCAATCTAATTTGTGCTGATTCAAAAAAAAGGCCTAACAGACACATGTTCAAACTCACACACTTTTGATAGACAAACAGCTGCAAATTATTGAGATATGAAGGTGTCACCAACAAAAACATAAACAATAGATCTATAGCAAATGCAGCATAATGAATACATTTTTCACATGCAAATAGGTAGTTCTCGGTAGTGCTCAAAGCATGCCATTCTGAGAGGAGCATTTATTATAACTCGAATCAATGAGCCCAATCAGGCATCCATGACAACAAAATCATAAACAACAGAGTAGGCTAATTAGTCCTTAGTTTTGGGATTATGCTCAGGTAAAACAATTTGACTAATCTATATTTCCATATTTCCTTCTAAGTCCTATTTTGTAGATCAAGGTGTATAAAAATTGGAATGACTAAAAATCTGACAGACTCTGTTGTTTTTTATGTAAAGATATAGCCTAATTGTATTATTATCTATAGTAGAAAACTGTGGCTTAGAAGAAGCCTACATAACCAACCGATAAAGTAAAATGCAACATCCATTTATGGCCAGCTATCTAATCTCTGACATTGATTTATCCTGCAATAGGATTCATTTTTTGTCTTCTTCGCATGCCTCTTAAGCAGGTTGACTTTTAATGGGATGCGTCTTGGTAGTACTGAGCTATTTGTGCAAAGTCAAAATTAGCTATATTTAAATGTTTATGAAAACAAAAATTTGCTAAATTAAGGTTAGGGTTCGGCATTAGGGTTAGCAGGGTGGTTAACCTGTCTAGGATCAGCGTGGCGCTAGCGGCACACCCCCCCCCCCCCCACTGAAAAACCAGTGCCGCGAAATTCAAAAAAAATATTTTTTTAAAATATTTAACTTTCACACATTAAAGTCCAATACAGCTAATGAAAGACACAGATCTTATGAATCCAGTCAACATTTCCGATTTTTAAAATGTTTTACAGGGAAGACACAATATGTAAAGATGTACATCTATTACCTAAAAACACATTAGCATAATCCACCATCTTTTATTTGTCCACCAACACCAGTAGCCATCACCAATTCGGCTAAACTAAGATATTTATAGCCCCTAACCAACAAAAAAACTCATTAGATGACAGTCTGATAACATATTTATGGTATGGGATAGGTTTTGTTAGAAAAAAGTGCATATTTCAGGTAGACTTCATAGTTTACAACTGCACCCACCATCACAAATGGACTAGAATAATTACAATGAGCAACGTGTTTACCTAACTACTAATCATCAAACATTTCGTAAAAATACACAGCATACACGAATCGAAAGACACAGATCCTGTGAATACAGACAATATTTCAGATTTTCTAAGTGTCTTACAGCGAAAACACAATAAATCGTTATATTAGCTTAGCACATAGCAATTAGCAGCCCAGCATTGATTCTAGCCAAAGTGAGCGATAAAAGTCAACATCGCCAAAAGATATTAATTTTTTCACTAACCTTCTCAGAATTCTTCCGATGACACTCCTGTAACATCACATTACAACATGCATATACAGTTTGATCGAAAATGTTTATATTTAGCCACCAAAATCATGGTTAGACAATGTGAAATGTAGACAAGCTGGTAAAGAAAACGTCCTTGCGCCACTTAGACAGTGATCTACTCTTATACATAAATACTCATAAACGTGACTAAAAAATATAGGGTGGACAGGGATTGATAGACAATTTAATTCTTAATACAATTGCGTTATTACATTTTTTAATTTATCCTTACTTTTCAATACAGTTTGCGCCAAGCGAAGCTACGTCAAAAAACATGGCGTCCTAAGCCACTAAAATGTTTCGACAGAAACACGATTTATCATAATAAAAATGTCCTACCTTGAGCTGTTCTTCCATCAGTATCTTGGGCAAAGGATCCTTTCTTGGGAGAAATCGTCTTTTGGTGGAAAGCTGTCCTCTTGCCATGTGGAAATGTCAACTACGTTCGGGATGAACTGAAAAGCGTTCCCAACTTTTCACATCGTTGCAAAAATAAATGTCCCAAAATCGCACTAAACGGATATAAATTGCTATAAAACGCTTTAAATTAACTACTTTGTGATGTTTGTAACTCCTATAACGAGTGAAAAGATGACCGGAGAAATATAACAGGCTAAACTAACGCTTGGAACAGGAGAGGGTCGGTGTCTTCCACGCGCGTTACGCAGCAAGAAAAGACTTGCTAGCTAAAGGTTTTTTTCATTTGTAGGGCCTGTGAACGAGCAATCGAGCCCGTTGGAATCGTCATCACGTAAAGGCATCCAGGGGAAGACGTAAGAAGTGTCCGTATAGTCATAGCAACGACAGTGCCCGTTTAAATGACTTCAGAAAAGTGGCCAACGTTTCTCAAATCTGACTCCATGTCAGGGAAATTGCTGTAGAATGGGCTCTGTTCCACTTAGAGACAAAATTTCAACTCCTATAGAAACTATAGACTGTTTTCTATCCAATAATAATAATAATATGCATATTGTACGATCAAGGATTTTGTGGGAAGCCGTTTAAAAAATTAGCCACATTAGCATAAATAGTCTAAACAGCGCCCCCATCCCCAACAGGTTAAGGTTAGGGTGTCACGTTCCTGACCTATTTCTGTTAGTTTGTTGTATGTGTTAGTTGGTCAGGATGTGAGTTTGGGTGGGCATTCTATGTTTTCTGTTTCTATGTTGGTTTAAGGGTTGCCTGGTATGGCTCTTAATTAGAGGCAGGTGTTTGGCGTTCCTCTAATTGAGAGTAATATTTAGGTAGGTTGTTTCACAGTGTTCGTTGTGGGTGGTTGTCTCCTGTGTCAGTGTTTGTCGCACCATACGGGACTGTTCGGTTTGTTTTTGTTCATCGTCATTTTGTGTAGTCTATTTTCCCTGTTCGTGCGTTCTTCGTGTTTAATGTAAGTTCGTCGTCCAGGTCTGTCTACTCCGTTTGTTGTTTTGTGGTCCCGTGTGGCTCAGTTGGTAGAGCATGGCGCTTGCAACACCAGGGTTGTGGGTTCAATTCCCACGGGGGGACCAAGATGAATATGTTTGAACTTTCCAATTTGTAAGTCGCTCTGGATAAGAGCGTCTGCTAAATAATGTAAATGTTAGTTATAGTGAAGTTTGTGTTTTTTCGTCTTTTCTTTTAATAAATTATGTGTTCACAACCCGCTGCGCCTTGGTTCCATCACTACTCCTCCTCTTCGGTTGAAGAGGAGGAGGACAACCGTTACATAGGGTTATTTAAGGTTATATTTAGGCACAGTGTTAGCAGTTTGCTTAAGGTTAAGGTTAGGTTTCAAATCAGATGTTATGCCTTTGTGGCTGTGCAAGCTCCTAACCTGTGACTCCCTCTTAAGGATCCGCCCCTTTTAAAATATTTTTTTGCCTGAAATGACTTACTCAAATCTAAGGGGAAAGTAATCTGTAAGTAACTGAAAGTAATTAGATTATGTTACCGAGTTTAGGTAATCCAAAAGGTACGTTACTGATTACATTTTTGGACAGGTAACTAGTAACTGTAACGGCTCATCCTATATAACTATGGCTGTACACACCTTTTCTATTCATATACTGTCCATAATGTCTATACACACAATCATATAGGCTACATATATATTTATGTTCCGGACTCTGACATTGCTCATTATGATATTTCTTAATTATTTTCATTTTGTTTCTGGGATTTGTGTGTGTTTTGTATTGTGAGGTATTACTGCACTGTTGGAGCTAGAAACATAAGCACTTTAATTCACCTAAAAAGAAAGGGGTCAATGCAAATAGTCTGAGTAGCCATTTGATCAACTGTTCAGCGGTCTTATGGCTTGGGGGTAGCAGCTGTTAACTTCTCTAGGGTAGGGGGCAGCATTTTCACGTTTGGATGAAAAGCATGCCCAAATTAAACTGCCTGCTACTCGGGTCCAGAAGATATGATATGCATGTAAATGGTAGATTTGGATAGAAAACACTCTAAAGTTTCCAAAACTGTTAAAATAGTGTCTGTGAGTATAACAGAACTGATTTCGAAGGCAAAAAGCTGAGAAAAATCCATTCAGGAATTCGTTTTTTGGGGTGTTTTGTAGTTTTCTATTCAATGCCATTACAGTATCCATAGACTTAGGACTCAAATTGCAGTTCCTATGCCTTCCACTAGATGTCAACAGTCTTTAGAAATTGTTTCATGCTTGTGTTCTGAAAAATGAGGAAGTAAGAGAAGTCTGAATGAGTGGACCCTAAAGTGTCACAGAGCTTTTTCATGCGCGCGACCGAGAGTGTGCCTTTCTTGTTTACCTTTTATATTGACGACGTTATTGTCCGGTTGAAATATTATCGATTATTTAGGCTAAAAACAAGCTGAGGATTGAATATAAACATCGTTTTACATGTTTCTATGAACTTTACGGATACAATTTAGATTTTTTGTTTGCCTGTTTTGACCGCGTTTGAGCCTGTGGATTACTGAAGAAAATGCGTGAACAAAACTGAGATTTTTTGGATATAAAGAGACTTTATCGAACAAAAGGAACATTTATTGAGTAAATTAATGTCTGCTGCGTGCAACCATATGAAGATCATCAAAGGTAAGGGATTAATTTTATCTCTATTTCTGACTTGTGTAACTCTTCTACCTGGCTGGTTACTGTTTGTAATGATGGGCTATGTTCTCAAATAATCGTAAGGTATGCTTTCGCCATAAAGCATTTTTTAAATCTGACACCGTGGTTGGATTCACAAGAAGTTAATCTTTAAACCTATGTAAAATATGTTTTGTTTTCAGAATTTTTATAATGAGTTTTTCTGTATTTGAATTTGGCGCCCTGCAGATTCACTGGCTGTTGACGAGGTGGGACGCTACCGTCCCACATACCCTAGTAAAGTTAAGGCAGGGCTTATTTTGCAGCCCTTTGCGAGTGAATTCCCTAATGAGGCAGACCATTTCCAGCAAAGCCTTTGCCCCCCGCCACCCAAATCAAGACCACGTTTCTGCAGTCTAAACTGTCAGTCTGTCTGTCTGCCTTTCTGTCTGTCTATCGTTCTGTCTGCCGTGTTGTGTTGGGGTGGTGTGTGCATGTGTGTGTGTTAGGGGTGTGAACGTTTAAATTGTGATCGTTAATGTTAAGAAAAAAACTTTGTTTTTTTGTTTTTTTCTCCCTCAAAATTACCTTTGCAAAGCATGCAAGATAAGACATTGCGAGATACAGATTACATAGACACATGTGCACAGATCTTTCTGCCTGCCTCCTCCCTCTAACTACCGTGGCTCGCCTGCTCTTTCTATTCGGTAATGATGCGAGTGTGTGTTTAGTCTTTGGTCTACTGTGTGTAGAATATCCTAGCCTATAGGTTGCAAATTGAGAAATCATATGACTAAACTCAATAAAACAAGAAGAAACTATACTATGAAACAAAGATGAATGATAGTAAAAAGCTTTTGAGCATCTTAAATAAAATTCTGGGCAAAAAGGCAAACTCAGCTCCATCATTCATTGAATCAGATGGCTCATTCATCACAAAACCCATTGATATTGCCAATTACTTTAATACTTTTTCATTGGCAAGATTAGCAAATGTAGGCATGACATGCCAGCAACAAATGCTGTCACAACACATCCAAGTATATCTGATAAAATTATAAAAGACAAGCATTGTTATTTTGAATTCTGTAAAGTGAGTGTGTAAGAGGTAAACTTTATGTTGTTGTCTATCAACAATGATAAGCCACTGGGGTCTGAGAACTTGGATGGAAAATTATTGAGGATGATAGCGGATGATATTGCCACTCCTATTTTTCATATCTTCAATCTAAGCTTACTAGAAAGTGTGTTCCCTCAGGCCAAGAGGGAAGCAAAAGTAATTCCGCAACCCAAGAATAGTAAAGCCCCCTTTGGTTGGCTATTTGATCCAGTAATCAGCCTGTTACCAACCCTTAGTAAATTTAGGAAATAAATAGTATTTGACCAGATACAATGCTATTTTACAGTAATCAAATTGACAACAGACCTTCAGCATGCTTATAGTGAAGGACATTCAACCAACACAGCACTTCCACAAATGACTGATGATTGGCTGAGAGAAATTGATGATAAAAAAATTGTGGGAGTTGTTTTGTTAGACTCCAGTGCGGCTTTTGACATTATCAATCATAGTCTGCTGCTGGAAAAATGTATGTGTTATGGCTTTACATCCCCTGATATATTGTGGATAAAGAGGTATTACTACACAGAGAGTGTTCTTTAATGGAAGCCTCTCCAACATAATCCAGGAAGAATCAGGAATTCCCCAGGGCAGCTGTCTAGGCCCCTTACTTTTTTCAATCTTTAGTAATGACATGCCACTTGCTTTGAGTAAAGCCAGTGTGTCTATGTATGCGGATGACTCAACACTATACATATCAGCTATTATAGCGAGTAGCTAACAAGGAGCTGCAGTTAGTTTCAGAATGGGTGGCAAGGAATAAGTCAGTCCTAAATATTTCAAAAACTAAAACCACTGTATTTGGGACAAATTATTCACTAAACCCTAAACCTCAACTAAACCTTGTAATAGATCATGTGGAAATTGAGCAAGTTGAGCTGACTAAACTGCTTGGAGTAACCCTGGATTGTAAACGGTCATGGTCAAAACATGTTGATACAACAGAGCTAAGCTGGGGAGAAGTCTGTCCATAATAAAACACCGCTCTGCACTGTCGACAAGGCAAGTCATGCAGGCCCTTGTGTTGTCACACCTGGACTACTGTTGAGTCATGTGGTCAAGGACGTCTCAGAACAGGGCAGCACGCCTGACCCTTAAATTAACACGTAGAGCTAACATTTATAATGTGCATGTAAATCTCTCATGGCTCAAAGTGGAGGAGAGATTGACTGCATCGCTAATTGTTTTTCACAAATCATACTAGCACATAGCTCAGACACCCATGAATACACCACAAGACATGCCACCAGAGGTCTCTTCACAGTCCCCAAGCCCAGAAAAGACTATGGGAGGCGCAAAGTACTACATAGAGCCATGGCTATATGGAACTCTATTCCACATCAGGTAACTGATGCAAGCAATAGAATCAGATTTTAAAAAACAGATAAAAATACACCTTATGGAACAGCGGGGACAGTGAAGAGACACACACACAGGCACAAACACACACTTACACATAGACATTATAAGACACGCACTCTACACCCACATACACATGGATTTTGTATTGTAAATATGGGATAGTAGAGTTGTGGCCTGAGGGAAAACACTTCATGTGTTGTGAAAAGTGTTATGAAATGTAATGTCATGTAATATTTTAAATTGTATATAGCTGCCTTAATGTTGCTGGACCCCCGGAAGAGTAGATGCTGCCTTGGCAGCAGCTAATGGGGATCCATAATAAATACAAAACACAAACGATGACAGGCCATGTTTTACTGAAGTTGCGAGACATTACAAGCCAAACAATTGGGAGATACAACATTCCTAGTGCACGGTTCCGGCTCTGTCTGCCTGGTGGCCAACCTGCAAGTACTGTGCCCCTCTCCTTTCTCTCCATCCCTCACTAGCTTTATGAAACATGTTTGTGCTTGTGTTCTTGGGTGTAGGTCCACTTATCATTCTCCTCCGTTCCAAAAACACTGAACCTTAGGAGTCGAGGAGTCTTGACTCTCAGAAATGTGAGTTTGCCCCTGGGAGTCGACTTGCAAGCAGTCGAGGAATCAATTATTTTGTAGTTGACTCTCCACCACTACGTCTTCGTCGTTAAAATTTTGGAAAAACATCAGAGAAAGGCCAGCGACAGCAGCGAAGTCCTGTGCGGCAATACTTTGAGAAGTTAAATGAGAAGGTGGTGAAATGCAAACTGTGCGAGGTGGAATTGATCTACAGTAATGGTAGTGCAGGTGCAACACTTAACCATCTGAAAAGAACACACTGTGAGACCCAAACTGTTGCTGGCAGCAGTGCAGCTGCATCGTGAATTAACATGGAATTGTATGATTTCTTCCTATTGTTTCAAAAAATTTGTTTAAATGTTACGATTTGTCTCATCCCTAGTGTGTGTTTGTGTGGTAAATGGGATGTTCAATCTGATAGGACGATATATCACATCTTGGAACACTTCAAAGTCAATGTGGGCTGTTCACATCCTGCCTCTGATTCACACTACTGGCATCACTAGACATATGGATAGCAGCTTCAATCACAACCTATTAACCAGGAGAACAAATACACTTTTGCACTCAGACACTCCACCATAGACAATGACTGTAAAGACCTTGATGTCACTGACTGCTAAAGCTTTTCCCTTGTTCCTTCTCTTTTGTCTCTCTGTCAGGGTCAGACACAAAGGGGTGCATTTCAATAGATCTTTATCTTTACTGATCTGAAAGTACAGCATACATAAAAGCAATAGGTTGAATGACTACCAGGAATGTAATCTCACCTTTTTGTTAGGGTCAGACACCATGAGTCTCAATAATCTAAAGTTGCTTCCTTTCCTTTTATTATCTTATCTCCTTTATCTGCACATATCTGACAACACAGCAAAATATGGTGGATAACTACCAGGAATTGTGCTTTCACCTTCTAATGTCAGTGCAGATGGTGGAAAGGAGATGAGTATTCACTTCAGACTAATGAGATGCAGCCTATAGGAAAGCTATGCTCAGTCGCCAATCGAGCCCTAGCCCATTGTCTTACACCTAATAGCCTTTGCTATAGGGAGTTATATAACATACTCAGATTATTTCGGAACAACCCCACTGACCCTACGCCAGACCATGCCTCTACTAGAATCCTTTCCTTTATGTATTTCCTGTCAATTGTAAAAGATTGACTCGATTGACTCTTGTGTCACCAATGATACTCCTGCGGTTTTCAAAAAACGCAGAGGGCTTGTGTAACGATTCTCTAGCTCTTCCTCCTCCTCGGACGAGGAGAGGCGAGACGGATCAGATGACCAATACGCAGCGTGGTAGTTTGACATTATATTTATTAAACAAGACAAAAAAGGAACTGTACTTGATACTAAACAAAATAACAAAACGAATGTAGACTGACCTGAACGTAAGAACTTACATGTAATGAAGAACGTACGAACAGGGAAAACAGACTACACAAAACGAACGACCGAACAAACAAACAAACCGAAACAGTCCCGTGTGGCGCGACAAACACAGACACAGGAGACAACCACCCACAACAATCAATGTGAAAACACCTACCTTAATATGGCGCTCAATCAGAGGAAATGAAAACCACCTGCCTCTAATTGAGAACCATATCAGGTCACCCTTTAACAAACATAGAAACACATAACATAGACTACCCACCCAAACTCACGCCCTGACCGTCAAACACATACAAAATAACAGAAAACCGGTCAGGAACGTGACATAACCCCCCCCCCTCCCTCAAGGTGCGTACTCCGAACGCACCACCAAAAGTCTAGGGGAGGGTCTGGGTGGGCGTCTGACCACGGTGGTGGCTCAGGCTCTGGGCGAGGTCCCCACCCCACCATAGTCAATCCCAGCTTACGTCTCCCCCTTAGAATGACACCCTCATATTACACCCACTTAATTTAAATGGTAACCTTAAGATAAGGGGCAGCACCGGGACAAGGGGCAGCACCGGGATAAGGTAGCTCAGGACAGAGAGATAGCTCAGGACAGAGAGGTAGGTCAGGATAGAGATTGACCACTGTTCTATTGCTTGCATTAGAAATATGAAATTGAAAAACTCTGATAATTATGAATTATACACAATGGTGAGTTCTATAACCATCACCAGTAATAAACAGAAGAAAACAGCATCTAATGGTTTAACTGTAGATTCTGCTGCATGCATATAGATAATATCCCCGTAATCTAAAATAGACATTAAAGTGGCCTGGACAATTTCATTCCTATTAACAAAAGTCAGACATGCTTTGTTTCTGTAAAATAAACCAACCTTGAACTTCAACTTCTTCACCAGCTCAGTGACATGTTTTTTAAATGACAGTTTGTCATCAAGTCAGATACCAGGATATTTGCAGGAAGGAACTCGCTCAATTTGTGTACCGTTTAAACAAGTCTATACAAATTAATTTAAATCTGGGTTATGGGACCTAGCACTAACCAATAGTAACCTCTGCAGTGCTTGAAAATCAGACTTAAAATGTGAAAAGGCTTGGCCAACCGATTGAGCAATGGATACAACACTATATAATCTGCATACAAATTAATATATATATATATATTTTTGTTTGTTATTTATATAGATTGTAAACAGCAGTGGGCCGAGAATCGAACCGTGGGCCACTCCTTTATATAACTCAAAGAAGTCAGATTTGACGCTATCTACTGTACCTTGATGGCCTGAGTTATTTTATTGCGATAATTATGAAACCATCGGCAAGCATCAGTACTCAACTATGTCAAGGACAGTTTACTCAACAGAATAACATGACTAACAGCTTTTGATGATGATCTATATTATTCAGAACTGTTTTCTACTAGATGCATACCAGACCTGTTTTAGCACTTCTTCTCATCCATTTATACCTCTGTGGCTGATAAACATGCCCTTTTCCAGTGACTCAGAATCCAAAAAACAAACTAACTCATGGTACTCTCCTGCACTCTCAGACCTCCTCTTGATAAGAAATCAAGCCTGGCCCAAGGCTATACAAACTGGCTCGTGAGCTGAATGGCAGCTATTTAGACAATTGAGAAATAGGTGCACTGCCCCGGTTAAACAGGCCAAATCAAACTACTTCATTAGTGCAATGACAGATTGTTAGTGATCCCTCTAAATTCTAGAAAACCATTAATTCACTGAAGTGGGGTAATTGCTCTACAGCCCTGCCTATGCAAGTAGTTTTAGACTCCTCCGTCATTACTGAAAAAGTTAAGATGCTTTTAATCAGCAATTTATCTCAGCTGGTTCCCAAATTTAAAGAAATGGTGGTCATACTGGTCTTGGTCAGTCGGTTGACTGTTCCTCCCACATACAGCCTCCAGTTGACTGTTCTTCCCACATACAGCCTCCAGTTGACTGTTCTTCCCACATACAGCCCCCAGTTTACTGTTCCTCCCACATACAGCCTCCAGTTGCCTCGATGGATGATCAGTCAACCTCATGTGACTTGGGAAATGTTATTCAGGGTTAAATTTTTTGGAACTCACAGAAACAGAAGTTCTTGCTGCCTTATAAGCTATTGACAACAAGAAGTCATTAGGGGCTGACAATTTAGACCCGTTTTTGTTTAATAATCTCCCCCTAGAGTCGATTGATGGACCGGTGGGTCAATCTAAGTAACATAATAAAAACATCCCCACCAAAATCCGAGATAACTGTTTGTTTTCCTGGGCTGCGTCTCAATCCACCACATCAGCCTATGGCGGCCTTCCTTATCTGCGGTGGAAGGTGGCCGAGCTACAGCGGGGTAGGACCATGAGACATCCCAAAAATCGTCTTCTCACGAAAAGGTCTGTAGCATCCGAACCGTTTGGGCTACAAACTAATGGGACCCCACTGTGGAAACGGGAGATTCTCACGAACACGATTCGGACGCTACCCCAAAAAATATGTGTAAAAAATATACAGTATATATTTCCTGTGCTTTCTTATATCTCCTAGGTATAGGACAGACACTTTTGACTCAAATTCTTGCCATTTATGAATGTTTTATATGGGTTTTATATGGGCTATAGTAGTAAAGGCCAAATTCAATATTTTATCAAATATTTTGTATTTATTTTTGTAATAGCTAAAGGGGTCCTAAAAATCTAAATCAAATAGCTAAACGATCCATAGTATGACTTACAGGGTTAGACATACAGGAGTTTTAAGTATGCAGTGCCGCTCATTGCTGGCTCGTTAACACACGTTTTTTTATTTAACTTTAGTATCAGGAAATATTACAAAAGTGTAGAAAGCGGCTTTTGTGCTACCACTCCATAACGGTGGTGATAGTCGTAATCTTTATAATTATTAACCCATTTCCAGGCTCCTTTGTCTTGTGAAAGCACTGGAATCATTGGTTGACAAACAGTTATGCTAATTTCCATGTGTAAATTATACTCTTAGTTCATCAGGGTAGATGGGTCAAATCTGAGTTCCTTGAGTTACATAAGGGACTTGTCCCAAAGTTTGATACTTGGCCCACTACTGTTTACAATCAATATAAATAACATTGGTAATGCTGTAAAAAAAATACATATATAATTTGTATGCAGATGATGCAGTGTTGTATTCCATAGCTCCATCGGTTGGCCAAGGCATTTCACATTTGAAGTCTGATTTTCAAGCACTGCAGAGTATCCGAAAGTTTGTCTATTGTATCCGAAAGTTAGTGCTAAATGCAACAACAAAAAATGCATGCTTTTTTTCTTGATCCCATAACTCAGATTTAAATTAATTTGTATTGACTAGTTTGAACGGTACACAAATTGAACGAGTTCCTTCTTACAAATATATTGGTATCTGGCTTTATGACAAGCTGTAATTCAAAAAAAGAATGTCACTGAGCTGGTGAAGAAATTGAAGTTCAAGGTTGGTTGGTTTTGCAGAAAAAAAGCATGTCTGACTTTTGTTAAAATGATCCACCCCTTTTTTTAAATTTTCGCCTAAAATGACATTCCCAAATCTAACTGCCTGTATCTCAGGACTTGAAGCAAGGATATGCATATTCTTGATACCATTTGAAAGGAAACATTAATTTAGGAGAATATAATACATTAGATCTGGTAAAAGATAATACAAAGACAAAAACATGTATTTTTTTTCTTTTTTTGTACCATCATCTTTGAAATGCAAGAGAACGGGCGAACAGCGTCTGGACAAGGGGAGAGGGAGGCAGCGTAGCCTAGTGGTTAGAGCGTTGGACCAGTAACTGAAAGGTTGCAAGTTCAAATTGCTGAGAAGGTACAAATCTGTTGTTCTGCCCCTGAACAAGGCAGTTAACCCACTGTTCCTATCCGGTCATTGAAAATAAGAATTTGTTCTTAACTGAGTTGCCTAGTTAAATAAAGGAAAAACAAAAAGGCTGTAATGTATTAATCCAGCCCAGATGCAATTTAGAGTCTGGCCACTAGATGGCAGCAGTGTTTAAGACTGATCCAACAAACCATTGCATTTCTGTTAACATTTTTGTATCAAGACTGCCCAAATGTGCCTAATTGGTATATTGATAGTTTTTCAAGTTCACAACTGTGCACTCTCCTCAAACAATAGCATGATATTATTTCACTGTAATAGCTACTGTAAATTGGACAGTGCAGTTAGATTGACAAGAATTGAAGCTTTCTGGCAATATCAGATAAGTCTATGTCCTGGGAAATGTTCTTGTTACTTACAACCTCATGCTAATCACATTATCCTATGTTAGCTCAACCATCCCGCGCGGGACCCACTGATCCTGTAGCAGTTAATAGGAAGGAAATTGTCCAAGCCATTTTTATGTCTATTTTAAATTACGGGGATATTATCTATATGCATGCAGCAGAATCTACACTTAAACATCTTGATGCTGTTTTCCTCTGTTTATTACTGGTGATGGTTATAGAACTCACCCTTGTGTTTTGTATTAAAAAAAAATGTGTTGGGCCTCTTCGTATGTAAGGAGTGAGCAGAATTATATTGTGTTTATCTACAAAGCACTCATGCAGAAACGTCCTATGTGTCTATCATCGTTATTTCAATTTAGACTTACAAATGACCGGACCCGGTTTCAGGCTTGGACAACACTGGAGGCCCCGTCGGTCTCCACAGAGTTGGGTGAAGCTGCTTTTAGTTTTTTTGCGCCCTTTGTGCGGAACAACTTACATCGCTCTCCGAAATGAGATGTTCTGGTCCCCCTTGATCAGTTCAGAGTTTTGATCGGAGACCTCTACTTTGTCTGTCTTTCTTAATATGTTTTGTCATTTTGTATATTTGTATGTGTTTGATGTATCTACGCAGGTCTCATCTGTGAAATAGTCCTTAGTCTCATTATGACTTCCCTGTCAAAACGTAGGTTCAATTGAATAAAAAGACAGGTGTACACAGTTATGGTTATTGCTTCACTTCACCCTCAGGCTAGGTGGATTGTTCCCCACTCATCGAATCCATTCAGATCAATGAAAAGTGACTAAGGCTATTAGTGGATAGGGGATAGGTTTTGGATAGGTTTTTTGTGGGGTACAATATTAGCTATGTTCACCAAGCTTCTCAGAAGTGATCCTTCAAATCTACAGTTTCTGTCATGCACCAGGGTCGGGGTCAATTCAGTTTTTCAGAATTGTATTTCAATTGGCCAAGCAGAATTTGAATAGAATTTGAATGAAATGTAAGGACAAATGCTGGGAGACAAGAAGCAAGTACAGGGAGTGAATATTTAATGGCTAAACAGACATGAAACAAAACACGAACAGCGTCTGGACAAGGGGAACATAACAACATTAATTCTGACACTAGACATACGAGTCTCATTCATTTGACAAATACCTTGCCAAAAGCATCCTCTTACTAGAGAATACAGATACCATTTCAAATATTAGTTTGATTATAACTCAAAGATGTCAAAGAGGCGTTTGTTTGTATTTTTGCCATAATATTATAGGTCTGGAGTGTTGGATCTAATTCCTTTTTGGAAATATATTTTTTCCTAATATTTAATAACATCTAAGTGAATTATGAATTATTCGAACATTTTCTTAGAATATTTCCAGACCACTGGAAATAACATGTTAGACATAGCGTTGGTTACCATACCTGAAATAAACATATGCATAATGATGTATGAAATACATGATCCATTTGTATTTCAATTCATTCAATTGAACTGCACTGAACAAAAATAGAAATGCAACAATTTCAAAGATTTAACTTAGTGACATTTCATAAAAGGAAATCAGTCAATTGAAATAAATTAACTTGGCCCTGATCTATGGATTTCATATGACTTGGTCACAGATACCCTAAATAAAAGGTAGGGGCGTGGATCAGAAAACCAGTCAGTATCTGGTGTGACCACCATTTGCTTCATGCAGCGTGACACATCTCCTTCGCATTGAGTTAATCAGGCTGTTTGTATCTGCCATGGCAGCAGCTACTCTTCCATGGGTCAGGCAAAATTAAGGCAGTTACACAATTTAAAAAACATTACAATACATTGAATTCACAACACACTAAGTGGGTGCCCTCATGCCCATACTTCACTACCACATATCTACAATACAAAATGTGTACGTGTGTGTATAGTGCTTATGTTATAATGTGTGTGTATTCATGTGTCTGTGCCTGTGTTTGTGTTGCTTCACACTCTCCACTGCTCCATAAGGTGTATTTTAAATGTTTCTTAAATCTGATTCTACTGCTTGCATCAGTTACCTGGTATGTAGTCATGGCTCTATGTAGTACTGTATGCCTCCCATAGTCTGTTCTGGAATTAGGGACTGTGAAGAGCTCTGGTGGCATGTCTTGTGGGGTATGCATGGGTGTCTGAGCTGTGTGCTAGTCATTTAAACAGACAGCTCTGTGCTTTCAACATGTCAATACCGCTCACAAGTAGTGATGAAGTCAATCTCTCCTCCACTTTGAGCCTGAAGAGATTGACATGCATATTATTAACGTTTCCTCTCTTTGTATATCCAACGGCCAGCCGTGCTGACCTGTTCTGAGCCAATTGCAACTTTGTGGCACCTGACCACACGACTAAACAGTAGTCCAGGTGCAGCAAAACTAGAGCATGTAGGACCTGCCTAGTTGATAGTACTGTTAAGGTAAGAGCTGCACTTTATTGTGGACAGACTTCTCCCCGTCTTAGCTACTGTTGTATCAATATGTTTTGACAATGACATTTTAAAATCCAGGGTTACTCCAATCAGTTTAGTCACCTAAACTTGCTCAAGTTCCACATTATTTATTACAATATTTAGTTGAGGCTTACGGTTTAGTGAATGATTTGTTCCAAATACAATGTAATACAAGTTTTTAAAATATTTAGGACTAACTTATTCCTTGCCACCCATTCTGAAACTAACTGCAGCTCTTTGTTAAGTGTTGCAGTCATTTAAGTTGCTGTAGTAGCTCACATGTAATGTGTTGAGTCATCTGAATACATAGACACACTGGCTTTACACACTGTTATGTCATTAGTAAAGATTGAAAAAGTAGGGGGCTTAGACAGCTGCCCTGGAGAATTCCTGATTCTCCCTGGATTATGTTTGAGAGGCTTCCATTAAAGAACACCCTCTGTGTTCTGTCAGACAGGTAACTCTTTATCCACAATATAGCAGGGGTGTAAAGCCATAACACATACATTACCGGGCAAAAGTTTTAGAACACAAATCAAATCATATCAAAGGAAGTCTTGAGCTATTGCTCGCCTGTATCTCATGATAAGCTGTAGACCACACTATCTACGTAGAAAGTTTTCATCTGTATTTTTCGTAGCTGTCTACATACCACCACAGTCAGAGGCTGGCACTAAGACAGCACTGAATGAGATGTATTCCGCCATAAGCAAACAAGAAAACGCTCACTCAGAGGCGGCGCTCCAGTAGCCTTTAATGCAGGGAAACTTAAATCTGTTTTACCAAATTTCTATCAGCATGTTAAATGTGCAACCAGAGGAAAAAAACTCTCGACCACCTTTACTCCACACACAGTGTCACGAACGTCGTCGGGAGAAGGAGAGGAGGACCCAGGTGCAGCGTGGTAGGTGTTCATTATTTTAATAAAACAACAGAACACTGAACAAGACAACAAAAACGACAAACGAACAGTCCTGTAAGGTGACGAAAAACACTAAACAGAAAATAATCATCCACAACTCAAAATGGGAAAACAGGCTACCTAAGTATGGCTCTCAATCAGAGACAACGATAGACAGCTGCCTCTGATTGAGAACCATACCAGGCCAAACACATAGAAAAGGAAAACCTAGACCTACAACATAGAATACCCACCCACATCACACCCTGACAAAACTAAAAATAGAAACATACAAAGCAATCTACGGTCAGGGCGTGACACACAGAGAGGCATACAAAGCTCTCCCTCGCCCTCCATTTGGCAAATCTGACCATAATTCTATGCTCCTGATTCCTGCTTACAAGCAAAAATTTAAGCGGGAAGCTCCAGTGACTACATCAATAAAAAAGTGATCAGATGAAGCAGACGCTAAGCTACAGGACTGTTTTGCTTACACAGACTGGAATATTTTCCGGGATTCCACCTATTCATTTAAGTGTTTTTCTTGATTTTTACCCTCGGAGGCCGAGCAAACACGAGCAATGGAAATTAGACCGGTGGAAATTTGTGCTCTGGTCTGGATTCCAAATTGGTGTTTTTTGATTCCAACAGCCGAGTGTTTGTGAGATGTGGTGTGAGTGAACAGATGATCTCCGCATGTGTATTTCCTACCGTAAAGCGGGGAGGAGGTGTTATGGTACTTTGCTGGTGACACTGTCTGTGATTTATTTAGAATTCAAGGCATACTTAACCAGCATGGCTACCACAGCATTCTGCAGTGAAACGCCATCCCAACTGGTTTGGGCTTAGTGGGACAATCATTTGTTCTCCAACAGGACAATGACCCAACACACCTCCAGGCTGTGTAAGGGCTATTTTACCAAGAAGGAGAGTGATGGAGTGCTGCATCAGATGACCTGGCCTCCACAATCACCTGACCTCAACCAAATTGAGATGGTTTGGGATGAGTTGGACCGCAGAGTGAAAGAAAAGCAGCCAACACGTGCTCAGCATATGTGGATATATGGAACTATATATGGAACTACTTCAAGACTGTTGAAAAAGAAAATAAGCTGGTTGAGAGAGCTGTCATCAAGGCAAAGGGTGGCTATTTGAATAGCAGACTATGATCGATAATGTCAAAAGCCGCACTGAAGTCTAATGAAACATCCCCCACAATCGTTTTATTATCAATGTCTCTTAGGCAATCATCAGTCATTTGTCTAAGTGCTTGTTGAATGTCCTGAAAGTTGGTAACAGGTTGGTAACAGACTGATTGGTCGGCTATTTGAGCCAGTAAAGAGGGCTTTACTATTATTAGGTAGAAGAATGACTTTTGCTTCCCTCCAGGCCTGAGGGCACACACTTTCTAATAGGCTTAAATTCAAGATATGGCAAATAGGAGTGATAATATCATCTGCCATTAAAACTTCTTATGGCTGCAAGGCAAAGTGTTGAGTAGCCAGTGAAATCGTGCCCATTTCAAACGGCCTCCTACTCAAATCTTGCTCGTACAATATGAATATTATTATTCTTTTTGGATAGAAAACACTTTCTAGTTTCTAAAAGAGTTGGAATTATTTCTCTGAGTGAAACAGAAGTCCTTCTGCAGCACTTTTCCTGACCAGGAAGTAAAATGTCAGAAATCAATGCTCTTTTCAATTTGATGCCTATACATGGTCTTAACACTTAGGAGTCTGCTGACACTCTATACGCCTTCCTATTGGTGTAAAGAGGATGTCAGAGAAGACATTTTTCTGCTCATCTTGTTCTGTGGTGGAAAAAAACCTATTTCTTTGACCTGACCGTCCACTTCCGGTACTCTGGAGGAAGTGGGATGGACTTCTGTTTTGCCTTGGTAACGAACGGCTAACGTCTCCGGCTCGAATTTTTTTTGATACATGTGACCATATCATCGTAATGTATGTTTTTTCAATATAGTTTAATCAGATTATTGAAACTTTATTCGGGAGTTTTGCCGTGTTCCGTCCTCTGACTGTGTTTACGTTGGAGAAATTTATGCCACTCGGCTAGTGCCAATGCTAATTGAAGAGGGACATTTGCCATTCTGAATCGAAACAACGACTCATCTGGACAGAGGACACGTTCTTCAACATTCTGATGAAAGATCAGCAAAAGTAATACCCATTTTATGATGTTATTTCATATATCTGTCGTGCATGTGAACTGGCCGTGGGCGCCCAATTATTTCTGTCTATTGTAGCTACGCTAATATAGCGATACATTTTGTTTGCGCTGTAAAACATTTAATAAATCAGAAATATTGTTTGGAATCACAAGATGCCTGTCTTTCAATTGCTGCAGACTATGTATTTTTCAGAAATGTTTTATGATGAGTAATTAGCTATTTGACGTTGGTGTCTGTAAATATTATGGCTGCTTTTGGTGCAATTTCGGATTGTAGCTGAAATGTAAACTATGGTTTATACATGAAATATGCAAATTTTTCGAACAAAACATATGCTATACAATAAATATGTTATCAGACTGTCATCTGATGAATTTGTTTCTTGGTTAGTGGCTATTTATATCTTTATTTTGTCGAATTTGTGATAGCACCTGATGGAGTAAGAAACTGATGGAGTTAGAAAAAGTTGTGTCTTTTGCTAACGTGGTTAGCTAATAGATTTACATATTTTGTCTTCCCTGTAAAACATTTTAAAAATCGGACATGTTGGCTTGATTCACAAGATGTGCACCTTTCATCTGGCGTCTTGGACTTGTTAATGTGTGAAAGTTAAATATTTAAAAAAAATAGATTTTGAATTTCGCGCCGTGCACTTTGAGCTGGATGTTGTCATAAGTGTACCGGTGTCGGGCTGCCCCCGTAAAAGGTTAACCTCAGTAATTTTCCATCCAAGTTTCCAGACTCCGGTGGTTTGTCAGTGTTGACAGACAAAAATAATTGTTTCACCTCTTCCACACTCACTTTACAGAATTCAAAATTACAATTCTTGTCTTTCGTAATTTGGTCAGATATACTTGGATGTGTAATGCAGCGTTTGTTGCTGGCATGTCATGCCAAAGTTTGCTAATCTTGCCAATGAAAAAAACATAAAATTACTTGGCAACATAAGTCGTTTTTTTAATGAATGAGCCATGTGATTCAATGAATGATGGAGCTGAGTTTGCCTTTTTTCCCAAAATTTCATTGAAGGTGCTTCAAAGCTTTTTTTTCAGTTTAGTCACATGATCTCTCAATTTGCAGTATGTTTGCCAATCGATTGTGCAGCCAGACTTATTTGCCATTTCTTTTCCCCCATTTCTCTCAACCATAAAATGTTTAAATTCCTCATCAATCCACGGAGATTTAAAAGTTTTTACAGCAATTTCATAAATGTGTCAAGTGCAACGTCTGTTTGCTCTTCATTACACACCACGACCCAACAAATATTCTTTACATCAACAACATAGGAATCACTACAAAACGTATTGTATGACCTCTTAAACACTATATTAGGTCCAACCTTTGGAACTTTGGTTTTCCTAGATATGGCTACTATATTGTGATCACTTCATCCGATGGATCTGGATACTGCTTTCAAGCACATTTCTGTAGCATTGGTAAAGATGTGATCAATACATGTTGATGATTTAATTCCTGTGCTGTTTCTAACTACCCTGGTAAGTTGACTGATGACCTGAACCAGGTTGCAGGTACTGGTTACAGTTTGAAGCCTTTTCTGGATGAAGCCAGTCAATATTTAAATCAACCAGAAAATACATCTCTGTTGATATCACATACATTATCAAGGATTTCACACGTTATCCAAATGTTGATTGTGGCCTGTGGAATGTTGTCCCACTCCTCTTCAAGGGCTGTTCGAAGTTGCTGCATATTGGCAGGAACTGGAACACGCTGAAATTTACGTATATCCAGAGCATCCCAAACATGCTCAGTGGGTGACACGTGAGTATGCAGGCCATGGAAGAACTGGGACATTTTTAGCTTCCAGGAATTGTGTACAGATCCTTGTGACATGGGGCCATCCATTATAATGCTGAAACATGAGATGATGGCGGCGGACAATGGCACGACAATGGGCCTCATGATCTCGTCCCCGTATCTCTGTGCATTCAAATTGCCTTTGATAAAATACAAGTGTGTTCGTTGTCTCAAACTTATGCCTGCCCATACTATAACCACAAACATGCAGATGAGCTTCCCTGAGACGGTTTATGACAATACATCTGTTGTGCAAACCCATAGTTTCATCAGCTGTCCGGATGGCTGGTCTCAGACGGCTTATGGTAGAGAAATGTTATGAACATTTACTTCTCTTGCAACAGCTCTGGTAGATATTCCTGCAGTCAGCATGCCAATTGCATTCTCCCTCAAAACTTGGGACATCTGTGGCATTGTGATGTATGACAAAACTGCACATTTTTAGAGTGGCCTTTATTGTCCCCAGCACAAGGTGCACCTGTGTAATGATATGCTGTTTAATCAATCTCTTGATATGCCACACCTGTCAGGTGGATGGATTATCTTGGCAAAGGAAACATTCTCACAAACAAGGATGTAAACAAATTTGTGCTCAAAATTTGAGAGAAATATGCGAGTAGAACATTTCTGGGATCTTTTATTTCAGCTCATGAAACACGGGACCAACACTTTACTTGTTTACATTTTTGCTCAGCATAAATTATATTTCCTTTCATTCTAATTCAATTCAAATTGGACACTTGTATTGGAATGAAAGAACCCAACTCAATTCAGAAATGAGCCCACCCTGTCGCAGACATCACATCTCCAATTACAAAACGCATTAGAATCAACAAGTTATTGATAACTGATATACTATTCATCATGGTGACAGCCATCACTAAAAATAAAACACTGGCTGGACTCCTCTGCACACACACACAGCTGTAACAGCTACACAAAGCTCTATCGTAACCTAGCAACAGCTTCTGCACAGCAGAAGACCACTTCATGTCTGTAGCTGATGATTTTTTGACTAAAGAGCACTAAACAACAATATAGCATATCTTTGGACTCCTGTTACAGTACAGAGACTTCACGCAGTGGCCAAAACTAATTGCAATTACGTCATAACTGGCAGCTTTGCAGCGAGGAATGGTAGAAGACCTACACTTTACTTACTACACTACAGTATGCATCCCATCTAAGGTAGCTAATTATGCAAATTAAGGGCAAAGCAAAGGATGAAACATACCAAACACCCATGAAAGTGTCCGTTTTTTGTGCATATTGTGGTGACAGTTTGGAGGGCAGCTATGCTCAGGTGGGCAAGAGCATCGTGTTACAGGAAGAGTATTAAGAGAATCGTGACTCAGAGAGAGAGAGGGAGCGAGAGAGCTTTCTTTGTTTTTCACTTCTTATCCTACTATGACTCGTATTGTTCGATGCCTGAAACAAAATTCTTGTCGCAGTTGTTGCCAATTGTGAAGAAACGTCCTTACATTTCATGCCAGTCTTGAATTGAACTGAGAGAGGATTGGAGCTGGAAGTATGTCTGAGGGGGAGAGTGGGGGATAGTGGGAGAGAATGAAGGGTGAGAGAGACTGTGTGTAGGCGCGTGAGAGAGATGGAGGGAGAGGTGGAGGGATGATAGTGAGTGTTTGTATAGATAGAAAGACAGAGTTGGTTGGCTTTAGGCAGAGGACTGAGAGAGACAGATTCCAGCATACAGCGAGTTAAGGAGAGAAAGAGACTTATAGGGATAGACTGAGACTGTGTGTGTATGTGTGTTTTGATTTTGAATTGGAGAGAGGCAGAGCGAGAGGGGGAAAGAGAGGGCAGGAGAGACAGAGAAGCAAGAGAGAGAGAGAAAGATACTTAGTTTTGGGAGTTTTCCTTGTGTCTCTCCCTGAAGTAGTTACTCTGCCCCCCTGCCAACATGGATTCCCTGCTAGCTAAAGCAACCTCACTGTAAGTCCTTTATGCATTCTGACCGCAGCTGCTTAGCCCTCTCCTCTCCTCCTCACCACCACTCTCTACGACCACTCCTCCGAGCCCCCGCACTCTCTTGCCTTGTACTCCCTCCCTCCCTCTCTGTCACTAACTCTCTTTCTCTTCCTCTCTCTCTATCTCGAGCTCTTCCTCCTCCCCAGGAGTGATTATAGGGCTATTGTCGATAGGAGGAAAGAAAAAAAAGGAGGAAGGAAAAATAGGAATTGTTTGGAAAACTGCTCTCTTACCCCGTGTTCCGATTCCAGGGGCTCGGCTTTGACTCGGACTGCAGGCATTCCATCAAGCATTAACATCCTGTTCTCGGGCAGTCTGTGAAGGAAGAGAGGGAGGGGGAGGAGGTGTGAGACGGACGCTGAGTTTAACCATGACTAAGCATCTTAGTTTGACTTTGACACACAAATAAAGTAAAAAGCTGGAGCTGACGCACACCCCAAAAAAGTTGGTCGAGGTGCTGACTAACAGAATAGTAAACTGCGTAAAATCACAGAAAGTCACACTACACATAGAAACATACGCAAGCAAATACTGTACACACATACACATGCTTACAATCAAATAGATATTACAGGTATTACAGGTATTGTATGTGCGCTGACAGAAACAAACTTAAACACACCGACATACAGTACACAAAGAAATAATCACGTCGAAGAACACACGCACCGCACTCTCTCTGTATAAACAAGCCACATTTATTTTGTATGAAACTACTGTGTTCACTGACGTCACTTGTCTGAGTGTTCCAGTATGTTTACAACTAATCAATGTGCAATAGACATATGATTACCATATTTATATTCCCATAAAACTAGAGCACAATGGCACAACCATGGAGATCCGATTAATTTCTATCTTGTTTTTTTTTTGTTTTTTTTCCTGTGAAGCACATTGCGTTGCCTTCCATGTCTGAAATGTGCCGTATGAATAAAGCTTGATTTGATTTGATATTGACACACCCATACAAATGGAGGTGTCCCAAATAGCACCCTATTCGTACATAGTGGACTACTTTTGACCGTCTCAACACTCATGTCTTATTTGCATTTTATTTCATGGTCCGTTTTGTTAACTACTCCTCAACTTAGTATATAATGATCATGATTGCATTGCACAAAGGCAAACGAGTACAGCCATTTACAATATATGTGCCAAAAAATGCTATTGGGAATGTTTCAAGCTAATCACCAAGTCATAGAGTAAAACACAATGTAACAAAGATACCGATCCATACTGTATAAGCAATCATCCATGTTTGAGCACACAATGACTCGTCCAGCTGACTTGTCTTAATATTCTGCTCGTACATGGATGTGACTTGTCCCTGTAACCAAACATCACTGTTAGCAAATCTGTTCGCATATCATCAATCACACCAGGTATGGGGGAAGAAAGAGAGAATCGTAGAGCAAGGCTTTAGTGCTTACACAGTGAGCTGTTTGTGCATCACTTTCTTTGTCAGCATTGCCTATAAGTCCATAGGCAGGCAATCCAATGATTGTGTTCGGGAGGGGGCAGTGTAAAATAATATATGTATTTGTAATCTGAATATCGGGTTGTTTCTCTAGCCTGCAAAATCTTCCCCTGGACACGTTTTTATCAAGAGGTTGGTTTGGGATTCTTCATTTTTTGGGGGAAAAGATAGTGCAAGAAGAGAACAACACACTGAAACACTTTTCAAATCCACTATTGACCCATGAGGTCTGGGGAACAGCGGAGATCGTTACAGGTGATTTTCTGGATCATTGATAGTGTGGCTGGGTACAGGTGGAGAGGCAAATTGCTAGAGAAACAAACATTTTCTTTGGTTTCATGCATACTGACAATGCCCCAGGTCTCTCCTTCACACACAGACTCTGATTTCCAGCCAATGCTTCCTAGGCAGGGATTCAGTCCGATCACGGGTTATACAGTAGGTTTTGCGGGTTTTTAAAAGCAATGTTCCCACGTTTGTGGAGATTTCATTCACGGTAAATGCTGCATATAATAGTTGCAATGCATTTCACCAGTGATCACATTGGATCCCGGCCCTAGTTGTTCAGCAGACACTTTTATCCAAAGTGACTTACAGTGAACCTGTACATTCAGTGTGCAGTGTGTGTGAGTGCATGGTGTGTGTGTGCGTGCGTGCGTGAGCATAATGAATGACCTGATCGAATGTCCCACTCACAGTTCATTACGTCTTCTAAAAACATGATAATGAGTCGTACATTACAGTTCTTGGAGAGACAATTTGCTTAAGGAGACGTTATATGTTAATGCAGCCCTTTGAAATTGACAGCTTAGTACTTTCGCTGTCTCTAGAATAGCACATGAAACAACATGTACTCTCCAAATAATACTAGAGTACAGATACCAATGTTATAATGGATTTTCTCTGAAATTTCTGCATTGAAAGCTATTGAATGTCATTCAATCTTGTTTGTCTTTTAAAGTCCTAAGTGAAAACATAATACAATGTATAAAGAAAATACTGCCTATGTGATTCTGAATCTGAACCTCTACCCCACAGACTCCTCTCACAGTAACAGGGACACAAAGTACACTCATTCAATAATATGGGCAGCTCCTTAGTGCTCGAACGACTCTACCTTTAAGACACTGTACTGTACCTTTAAGATGGCTCCTCGGAAGGAGCCAATGACAACAATGCATGTTCCGTCTCCCTTGGCCAAGGCCGACCTGAAGTAACCCAGCCTTTTTATTATTTTAGCAGGCAGTACATGGAGGAATGCAAGCAAAGCAAATATGCTCTAAACATCTCTGTTACACTCCACTTCTGGCATCAGCAACAGGATGTGTGACCATGTCTCCACTCAGAACCCCATCGAAAACTACTCTGGTGAGGACAGAGACCATCCTTGGCTGAGTTAACCCACAAGTGTCTGGATAGTCGGATAATCACATTCACGCATTGATGTGTACACAAACACACACATATAACAGAGCTGGCATGGAATCAGACTTTGTATGTGATGAATAGCATTGCATGCGAAATGAAGACTTGCATTAGCTCCCCGAAGTAATGCCTAGGCTTTAGCTCAGCATGGTTTTGTGGCTGGTTCGAACTATATATATATTGATATTTTATTGTCCTAATTCGATACCCATTCATAAATGCTGAACACGTGCTAGGAATATACAGCATTATATACATGCAAACAGATTACATATATATGTATTATCTCTTTGCATATATAATTCTGTATATTCCAATCACGTGTTCAACATTTAAGAATGGGTATAGAATTAGGACAATAAATAAATATATATATACACTCCATTCGGAAAGTATTCAGACCACTTGAATTTTCCACATTTTGCTACGTTAAAATCTTATTCTAAAATCTATTTAAAAACAATCCTCATCAATCTACAAACAATACCCCATAACTGCAAATCGAAAACTTTTTTTTTTAATTTATTGAAAATAACAAACAAAAATACTTTATTTACATAACTATTCAGACCCTTTGCTATGAGACTCGAAATTCAGCTGAGGTGCATCCTGTTTCCATTGATCAACCTTGAGATGTTTCTACAACTTGATTGGAGTCCACCTGTGGTAAATTCAATTGATTGAACATGATTTGGAAAGGCACACACCTGTCTATATAAGGTGCCACAGTTGACAGTGCATGTCAGCGCAAAAACCAAGTCACAAGATCGAAGGAATTGTCTGTAGATCTCAGAGACAGGATTGTGTCGAAGCAAAGATATGGGGAAAGGTACAAAAAAAATTCTGCAGCATTGAAAGTACCCAAGAACACATTGGACTCAAATTTAACCCCCTAATAATCACTCCATATACATACAAACTTATACTTACGAACAACAACCTAGAGATTGATGTCCAAAATATTTCAAATCTAAATTCTGTGACATGTAAGTTGCATTTATTTGAAACTATCTACATTGGTCAGTCCAAAATTACTTTTTCATTCCGTCATGGAAATAAATGTATTTCCGGTTAGCAAATCATTTACGGTTTCTATGCCTTTCGTTTTCCATGTGGACCAATTTATCAGTGAATTGTGAAAAGCTGTCCAAGGATTGTTCCAGAAGGTTGTGTTTCTAGGAAGAGATATTGGTGATTGTAGAACACGTTTCATCTTCTTCCGTATTGTTGTAGTGTTGTTAACTAGGAAGCTGTTCATGTCCTTGGCTTTTTCCTTTGAAAATAGACACGTAAAAAGATTCTGGGAATGAGCATGCACATCTTCAATATGTACGTACCCATTGTTCCTCTTTAGTGCATTTAACTACGTCCCAGGTAAAAGCCTTGGGTAGCGAGTTTATACAATTCGAGTCTGGAAGGTTAAAACAATCCTCAAACTTAGGAAAATGTATTTGCCCACATAAAGTCTGTTATGACTGAATATACTTTTTTTTAAAGAATGCCTTAGATGGGGTAATTGGTATTACCAAAAATATATACAAACGTTTGGGAAGAGGTTTATTCTACCTGCATGATTTATGGGAAGAGTATTCCGTTTAATTAAAGCTGCTTTCATATTGTTGAGTAATGGAATAAAGTTATATTTTATTAAGCATCCTAAGTATTTCATATTTTTTGTGGTCCACTTAAAAGATTTATGTAGATCGTGAGACATCTTTTTTTTTTTTTACCACTCCACCGCCCCTCTCTTTCAGAGGACATATACCTTCTATTTTTTGAATAGCATTTCTGCTACATATACATTTTACATACATGGTACTTTTATATAAAGCAGTCACATAACAATAATACAATACCAAACATAAGCTCTTTAATCTCACCCCTCAGCCACTCTCAGCCCATCCAACCTATCCCCATAGACCACCCTCGATTGGTTTCCATGTGCTATATATATTTCAATTGTGCTGTGATGTTTCACATAATTGGTTATAGATATCCTTTTTTCTTGTTGCCATTATTTCATTTTTTCCCAAGTAAATTTTATATCTGGAGATTTTAGAGTATTCTGAAAATATTTGTATGAAAGGGGGTGTCACGTCTACTCCCACTCGCCTGCTCCAGCGCTCAATGTCGCCGGTCTACTAACCACCGGTCCTGGCAAACCATCATTATCCATACCTGGCAACCATCATTATCCATACCTGGCAACCATCATTTCGCACACCTGCGCCCCATCATAAGGCACACCCGGACTTCCCCTTTATCACCCATTAGGTAGTATTGTTTCCTGTTTCCATATATAGATGAAGTTGAAGTTGGCATTTAAGAAGTGGAGACACTGGCTGAAGGGCGCCACGGACCTGTTTCTCATCCTCACCGACCATCAGAACCTGGAGTACATACCGACAGCGTGGCGGCTGAACCCGCGCCAAGCAAGGTGGGCCCTTTTCTTATCCAGATTCAATTTCACCCTGTCATACTGCCCACGTTCGCTGAACATGAAAGGCGATGCCCTGTCCCATCTCCACGATTCCTGAGTGCACCCACCATACTACCCTCCCGAATCATTGCCCCTTGTTCCAGCAGGTCTTCCGGCACATTGGCCTTCCGGAGGACATCGTCTCAGACCGTGGTCCCCAATTCACATCGTGAGTATAGAAAGCCTTCATGGAGAAGCTGGATGTCACGGTCAGCGTCACATCCGGGTCCCGGCCTCAGTCCAATGGGCAGGTGGAGAGGACCAACCAGGAGCTGGAGAGATTCCTGAGGAGTTACTGTCAGGTCCATCAGGGGGAGTGGGCCCGGTTCCTTCCCTTGGCAGAATACGCTCAGAACTCACTTTTTCACTCCTCCACCGGGCTGTCTCCCTTCCAGTGTGTCTTGGGGTACCAGCCGACCCTGGTCTCGTGGACCCCGAGCCAGAACGAAGCCCCTGCGGTGGACGAGTGGTTCCGGCACACCGAGGAAGTTTGGAATGCTGCCCACGTGAGGCTGTAACGCGCCACCCGCCTCCAATAGGAGCATGCAGATTGCCACCACATTGAGGCTCCACCAGGAACCTGCTGGTCCACCTGCCATGCTCGTAGCTGAGCCCCCGGTTTGTGGGGCCATTCAAAGTCCTCCGGAGGGTCAATGAAGTAACATACCGATTACAGCTTCCCACTGACTACCGGATCTCATCCTCTTTTCACGTTTCCCTCAGGCTGGTGGTTCCTGGTCCCCTGGCTGATGCCGTCTCCCCCACGACACCTCTCCACCTCCCCTGGACAACGAGGGAAGCCCCTCCTATGCTGTCAGATCCCTCCTGGACTCCCAGCTTCGTGGGGGTCGGCTCTAGTACCTGGTGGAATGGGAGGAGTACGGTAGTCGGCATTCTAGATCCCGACATCATCCGAGATTTCCACCTTCGCCGACCGGCCCATTCCCCTGGCCAGTGTCATCATGCGCCTGGAGCCGCACGTCCGGGGAGCACTGTCATGTCTACTCCCACTCCGGTGCTCGACATACTAACCACCAACCCCGGCAACCCATCATTACGCACACCTGGCAACCATCATTAACAGGGGTGTAAAAAGTAAAAATACTTTAAAGTAGTACTTAAGTAGTTTTTTGTTGTTTCTGTACTTTACTTTACTATAGATTTTTTTGCCAACTTTTACTTTTACTTCACTACATTCCTAAAGAAAATAATGGATTTTTTACTTCATGCATTTTCCGTGACACCCAAAGTACTTGGTCATCCCTACTGCCTCAGATCTGGTGGCTTCACAAAACACAAATGCTTCATTTCTAAATTATTAGTGTGCCCCTGGATATCCGTGAATAAAAAATAAAAAAAATGTAATTGTACAGTCTGGTTTGCTTACTATAAGTTATTTGAAATGATTTATACTTTTACTTTTGGTACTTAAGTATATTTTAGCAAATCCATTTACTTTTAATAATTAAGTATATTTCAAACCAAATACTTTTAGACTTTTACTCAAGTAGTATTTTACTGGGTGACTTTCACTTTTAACCGAGCCATTTTATATTAAGGTATCTTTACTTTTACTCGAGTATAACAATTGGGTACTTTTTCCACAAATGATCATTACGCACATCTGCACCCCATCACGAGGCACACCTGGACTTCATCACTCCCTGATTACTTCCCCTTCATCTCCGTTGTATCACCCATTAGGTAGTATTGTTTCCTGGATTCACGTTAGATGCTAATCCTGTTTTTTAATTAAACATTTTGGGAATTTTTCCATGTTCATTTCTATTAAACTCACCGACTACACCTGCATCCTGACCTCCTGCGTCTCCGTTACAGGGGGCATTGAGTTTTCAATATTCGTCAAGTATATCATATCTGCAAACAAGTTTAGTTTGTATTCATGTTCACCAATCCTTACTGCAAGCAGTTCAACTGCCAGGATGCAAACAGATTTTGAAGCGGTACGTTTACCTTGTAAACATGAGATATTTTCACTTTGTGAGATAGAATTTTTCGTGTGTGTGTGTATAAATGCAGTCTTAATGTGTATTTAATCATTTGTTTATCTATACTTGCCTATTGATGTGTTCATTTTTGTATTGTGCGGGGCTCATTTGCAAAAGAGACTTTAATCTCAATATGACTTCCCTGTTTGAAAAAAGGTAAATAGGGGAGATTCACACTTGATATCCAGCAGGCAGAAATCCTCTGCAGATCTGAATCCACCAGCTACACCTGGCTGTTGAGCTGTGTGTGTATATGTGTAGGTCTGAATCTCACAGATACTCCTGGCTGTGTAGAGCTATTTTATTGTTGTCCAGTTTGTCCTTGGGCTTTAGGTCTTGGTGGGCCCAGATAGCATTGCTATGGCAACCACGGGTGGAGCCTCACTCTAGCGACTTGAGCGGAGAGGAGGCTGTTGAGAGACAGGTTTTTTTTCTTTCTCCTTTCAAATGACCACCTCACAGACATACACCACCACCTTTAACTAAAACTGTAGTTTTTCATAGGAATGTCAAGGGCTCGATTCAATCCGTAGTGCCGGCGATCTTTGTAGAATGGTTGAAATGTAAATGTAATTTCTGATTTAGACAACATGCACTATTTACCGTGAATGCAGTTTCATTCAGTAGTCTAATACTCTACAGTATTTCCACAGACCGGTAGTAGTGGTCACTCTGATCCAGTGGACTGATTAAACGGGAATTGGCATCCATATTAGGAACTCCCTCCCTTATGGAAAATCAAAGCTTGACGATTAGTTTATGATTTGAATCAGCTGTGTAGTGCTAGGGAAAGAAAAAAACTACCTTGGGTTCACCAAGACCAAGTTTGGGAAACACTGAGTTACTCTAATGAACAGTCCGGGAGCAGCTTCCCCACATGAAATCAATGGGTAGAACAGGCCAGTGGTGGTCCATGTAATGACCACCCAGGAACAGCAGAGAGGGAGAGTTAATGCTGCGTAATGAGCTAATGGAGTGATTCTTTCTCTAAAGCAGGACCATTGGAAAATGGTTATGACGTGCCCTTTTCTTTTGAAAGAGCTGTAGGATGAATTTTGAGGCTCTTGCCCTGGGTGCGATCAAATCACAGCATGCATGTTCCATAAGACAATGGAACATATCGACAGGGCAGAACTCAAGATGGAGGCAGGGCAGTTCCACTGAGCTAGTTGTCACACTTAATTTGTTTTAAGTGTTACACGTTTTATCACTTAGCAAAACAGTTATAGGCTGCGGGAGTTGTCATTAAACAACAGGCAAAATCTAAAATCCTACAGGATCAAAGCATTAAAATCGCTAGTAAACCAAGCAGTGACATCTGCTGTTTTCTACACGAGGAGACAGTGCCGGTGTGGTGCCCTCCCTGAAAGCCAAGAGAGGATACATCTGCGCATTGACTGACTGTCGAGACACGTTGGGCTGATTAGCCTTGGATAGTCCTCAAAGGTCCGTTTTTCAACTGTATTCCGCCAATCTATCAGAGTCTTCTGACTCCTCTACTGCCTTGCTGTGCTGTGTGGTGGAAGCTAGAGGTCGGTATCTGCGCTGTGACATAACGTCTAGATGCGCTGGGCTTGCTAGCCCAGGATTCCCCAGCCAGGTTGCCGTGTCGCCGGTGATTGACCATTCTACTGGGCTCACTGTGTGGTAGAGCACTGCAAGGCGACTGGGCGCGTTGTCAAACGCACTGACATTCTAACTAAGACACTCTACTAGACCTGTAGACTACAGCTGAACATCTTGATGTTACAGCAGCTTTTATCTTTCAGAAGGGTCTGATTGTGTTACCATTTGACTCCTACTGTGTCATACTCATAAAACATTCTCATCTACAGGGTTTGGTCTGGCTAAAAACTGTTTGTTGTATCAGGTGACTGTAGTTTGGATTATTTAAAAAAATCAAAGTGTAGAGATTTTGGGAAGCAACAAATCAAGGTGCTTTATTATTCTTTCTGCTTTTGGTGTTATGAAACATACACCCAAACCCAGGCCCATTGGCAATGGATGAACTTCTGACTCCAAATGATTTTAAAACTAGATCAGGGTTTGGACTGATGCATATTAATGTGAGGAGTCTGATGCCGAAAATGGACATGATAAAAGTCTGGGTTCACACTGTTGACCCAGATGTCTTTATTCTGTTGGAGACCTGGTAAATCAGTCTATAGGCTTGGATGTTTATAATGTTTATCGACGTGACCGACGAAGTAAGGGTGGAGGTATAGCCATTTATATTAAAGACAGATATGTGGTTACTGAACTAAGGTCTTTATCTAAACAAAAACAGTCTCGGTTTTTAGCATTGCAGTTATCGAATGCTGTGAACTTCGATTTAAAAGGATGTTATAGACCTCCGTCTGAAAAAGTAGTTCTCCGTCTGCAAAAGTACAATCCCTGGATTCTCTGCATGAACTGATGTGTGGTTGGGGGAAAAATTAAATGGTGCTTATGGGCGATTTAAACTTGGACTGGTTATCTCCAAACTACGAGGACATAAGAGGACTGCAATACCCCGAATTTTACTGAAATCATAAATGCACTCACACAACTCAATCCAAAAGACACCTCTAAGTCAACACTTATTGAAATTTTAACTAACAATCTGCATAAATACTCGGCCGTTGGTATTTTCCGTAATGATTTTAAGTGATCATTGCGCAGTTGCTTGCATTAGAGATGCTAAAATCCCCAAAGTGCCCCCTCGGTTCATAGTCAAACTACATTTTACGCAGCTCTGTGAGCAGGCATTCCTGCATGAACTTTATGCATGCAACTTGGATAGGATTGCACTTATTCCAGACCTCGAAGAGGCATTCTCCTATTTTCATTCCATGTTTTCTACTGTCTGTGATACACACGCCACTCCCAAAAAGTACCGGATAAGAGGTAGACACAACCCCTGGTTTACAGGGGAAATATCTGATTTGATCCATAAACGAAATACACAATGGGCCAAAGCCATAAATGGTCATTCCCAAACTGAATGGCAATTATTCAGAGCAGTGAGAAATAAGTGCACCTGGTTAATACGGAAATGCCAATCTAGCTTCTATTACGAATCCGCCAAGGCAAACCTCAATAACCTAATGAAAATGTATGAAAACCATTAAATCCATGAATGCTAACACAAACTCCTCTGGTCTTCCGCTGAAGTTGACCTCAAATTCAATGGACGTGATGAACAAGAATAAACTGCTTGACATGTTTAATTAGCATTTTGCTAAAGCTGGGCATTTATTTGATAATGAACTCTTTCCTAACATCTCGAATGAGGCTGTGAATGAAACTGCCACATGCCGGCCTATGGCTCGTCTATTTCATTTTGCCGAGAATGAGCTTCCAGAAGTTGTAAAGGCACTCAAATCTATTGATATTAAGAAAGCGGCTGGCATGGATGAATTGAACCCTCATATTCAAAACATTTGTGCAGAGATCATTGCTGCCCCTCTCACTCATATATTACATATTTAATTTGCGAGTAATACCATTCCAAAAGTCTGGAAAGCAGCCTACATCATGCCTTTACATCCGTGCCATTTGGATAACTATCGTCCCATATCTAAACTGTCTGCACTGGCAAAAGTTTTGGAAAACCTGGTGAACTCACAGTTGAAAGACTCTTTATAACTCAGTTTTATCTCAATTCCAGTCGTGTTTGCGAGCCAAACAAAGTACAATTACTGAGTAAGAGGGTTGTGGGTGATATTCTAGGTGCTCAGGACAAGAGAAATCACTGTTTCTCTTTGTATTGACTTATCGAAGGCCGTCCGACACCGTTGACCATGCCCTGCTGTTGTATTGACTAAAAAAGGTTGGTTTAAGTGTTTATGCATTGGATTGGTTCCAGAACTACCTTTCTGACAGAACACAGTGTGTAGCACAGGAGGGTACAAAATCTGAGTTTCAAAGGCTTACGAAAGATGTTCCCCAGGGCTCAATTTTAAGTCCAATCCTTTTTACACTGTATATAAATGATATAGGGAAGACTGTTGACTCTGCAAATCTCCATCGAATATCGAGAAGGCTTTTCAGGACTTAGTTGGCTTTTGATGTTATTCAAAAGCAGATTTTTGAATTGAAACTTAATGCAAGGAAAACAAAATGTATGGTTTCCTCTTCTCTGAATGTAGACAGATGGAGTGACTTGCAGATTTTAACTGTAAAAGGCCAGCAAATTGAAAGGGTCCCCGATAAGTATCTTGGGATTTGGTTAGATGAAAAGCTGAATTTTAAACAGCACATTGATAACTTGACCAAGAAACTGAAGTTGAAATTGGGTTTCTATTTTAGGAACAAATCTTGCTTTTCAATGTTAGTCAGAAAGGATCTTGTTCAAAGCACTTTTTAATCAGTGCTGGATTCTGGTGCTGGATTATGGTGATATTGTCTATATGCATGCCTCAATAAGTACCTTAACTCTGGATCATGGTGATTTAAGATGTATTACAAATACTAGATCACTCACCCATCACTGTGATTTCTATGCTATGGTGCAATGGACCTCTCTCCACCAGGAGGCTAAAGCACTGGTAGACTTTTGTGTACAAAGCATTGGTATACTTTTGTGTACAAAGCATTGATAGGAAACTCCCTTTGTATCTCTGTTCCTTACTGACCAGATCAGTCACTCAATACAGTCTTTGTTCACAGTCGCTGTAGTCCTTGTCTGTTCCTAAGGCTAGAACTGAGATGGGGAAACAATATTTTTCCCATAATGCCCCTTCATTCTGGAACAGGCTTCAAAATATATTTAAGTTAGGGGAGTTAGTGTCTTTGCCTGTTTTTAAGAATCTGATCGGTGACACTGTTTGCGATAGCTGCAGTTGTCTTTAAGTTGTGACACTTTGTATTTTTTTGTAATATTGTATGTACACGCTGCTATTTCCATGTTCTCCGTCTTGCCAGGTTGCCCTAGCAAAAGAGGTGTTTAGCCTCAATGGGTCTTACCTGGTTAAATAAAGGTCAAATAAAATACAACAGAACGTAAAAACATCATATCATTTTACCTTAAAGCGTAATCTTAGCTAGCTAGCTAACATTAGCTGTCTGGCTCGCTAGCTAACGTTACGTGAATGGTCTGCATAGTAATACTAGTTAGCTTAAGCTACCTGCAGATGTATGCATGGTGGCAAACTATGACAATCAGTTTGTATTGCTAGTAGTATAGGTTGCGATTATGGTTTATTGTTTAGCTAGCTAGCTACATGTACAAGAAAAAGACTCCACTATGCAAGTAACCATTTCTCTGTACCATTTACACCTTCTGTATCCTGTGCATATGACAAATAAACGTTGTTTTTATTTGATATAGTGTGTGTTTACCAGGGAAAGTAATGTGAAGAACAACGTTACCTGCACCAAAATCAGATTAGGATATAGGCCAAGGACTAGATAAAGTGTATTTTTACTACTACCTTTTGCTACTGCTTTCACCATGTTTCGAAATCTTTGGTTGTTTACTACACTACCTTACTCACTCTGTCTAGCACATGGCCTCACATGTGAATCCTTAAAGAGATGGGTGGGGCTAAGGTTTAATAGGGTGTGAACAATGCTGAGAAGATGTAGACAAAGAAGAGCTCTCCAGTAGGTGTACCAAAATATCCAAGGACCATTTTGCCAAAAGTGTATCAACTTTCAAAAGCAGAATTACTTTCCCGTTGTTCTTCATCTGCAGTGTATGATATACCATTTTCTAGCTCTGAGTCTCTACTTTTGTTCAATGTAAAAACACCACCAATTAAATGTTGTTATATAAGACCAAATCAAGTTGGTGGGTCACATTTGATCAAATAATAAAAAATGAAAACAATTTGCCACCTAAAGGGGTCCTAAAATTCAAAACCAAATAGCTAGAAATCCATGGTATGGCCATCTTAAAACAATTCCAAATGTTAGCTTAGTAGAAAAAGGAAACCTTTTCCTGACACCTTTTAACGTAAAATGTGTAATAAAGCTTTACATTAAGTTGCCCTTATACCCATGTAACTACAGTAATATGGTTCAGAAAGGAATAGGAACCTAGGGCTCCAGACTAGGGGCTCCAGACAAACATTTTCCCCTGGTGGCCCTGGTGCCACTAACATTTTCAGGTGGTGGCACTGGCTCATGAGTTGGTCGCATCAAAATCATGGTTTTAGCCACTCCTAAAATATGTTTTGATTGATGTGACCCGCTAGAATTTGCAGCTCTCACCGATGCGACCAATACATTTTTTTACTCGCACGGCAAAGTCGAAAGGTCTCAAAATGCGACTAAGTGGTCGTACTCTAGAGCCCTCCCTTACAAGGAAAATAGCAGCTATGTACACACAATGGTTATGGCTACTATCTTCAGACTAGGTCTAGTTGCAGACCTCAGACCTCCATCAGCAAAATATACGGCTCTGTGTGTGGGAGAGATGGAAAGAGGGGGAGACGGGGAAAGGAGAGGAGATTAAGATCGTCTTTCCATTTGATCTGCTCCGAAATTAAATTACCATCCCAGGTGTGAGGGAGACTGGGAGGGGGCTGGGGTGGGGGTTGAGATGGGCTGTGGAGTGTTGAGGCATCTACAACCCCCTTCCCCCTCTCTCTGTCCTATGACCCCCTTATATCCCCAGAGAGGAACCAGGCTAGAATGACGCCAATTCTACTCCCCAAAAACGAAGGGGGTAGAAGGGTGTGTGTGTCAGAGTGTTTGTCAGAGAGAGAAATAGAGAGTGAGAGAGTGTGATGTGTGTGTGTGTGTGTGTGTGTGTGTGTGTGTGCGTGCGTGCGTGCGTGCGTGTGCAACTGGAGCCTCCATCCAATCCTGCACCCATCACCCCCACCCACCTCTTCCACCCTCCATCACTCCTAACTCCCTGATGGCTATCAGTTCTGTGATGACTGAACCAATCGGCTGGTGTAGAGGGCTAAGGGCCAGGGAGCCACAGCCAGACAGAATGATAGCGGATCAATAGGAGGTGATAGGCCTCTGAGGAAAACCCTGACCTTGGACCCACGCTAAACCCCATTTCACAGACACACACACACAAACTGATTGTAAGAACATTCATTTGGTCCTGAACACGGGCAGTCCAGTCCATTCATTGTGCAACTGAAAGTATTTTCTATTGAATCTATTCCAGTGCATATCCATTGGTAGTGTGTCAGGGAAAGTGAATGATTCTAAGATGTATTCACTTTTAAAAGGAATTGCTCATTCTGAATCACGGCTTGCTTTCAAAGGTCACTTTTTAAATGGTGTGTTGGTGTGTGTGTGTGTGTGTGTGTGTGTGTGTGTGTGTGTGTGTGTGTGTGTGTGTGTGTGTGTGTGTGTGTGTGTGTGTGTGTGTGTGTGTGTGTGTGTGTGTGTGTATTAGTATAAGTCAGAATGGAAATATTTTCCAAGATCACAATGCCGGAAATTTGGGAGTTCTGGCAGCTAGTAGAGGTGGAATGATGTATATTGGACCTCAACTATTCAACAGTTTAGGAATTAGAATAAAACGATGTATCTTAAACCAGAGAGGACAGAGAGTGTATTTCCTCCTCTGCTCTCTTCTGTTATCTGCTTATATTTTCAGGGGAGCACCAACCCACACATACAGACACACACTCTCACTCTCTTTCTCTCTCTCTAACAGACGGGCCCACTCGGCCCCGCCAATGCTTTGTTCCCATGTCGAGCGCCCAGAGCAACTGTGTGCATCTGTGTCACAGAGACTGGACCTGCTGCCCCGGGCCGAGGGGGGAAGAACAGATGATGGGGGAGGGGTCGGGGGGGTAGTAGAGTGTGTGTCTGTGAGTGAGAGAGAAAGAGAGAGCAAGAGAGAGCAAGAGAGAAAGAGAGAGATAGATAAACAAGGGGGTGAGGTGAGGAAGGGTGAAAGAGGGTTGGTAAAGGGGGAAAACTGAGGAGCTGTTTTCTAGGGGGGGTTGGTCGGGAAAGCACAGTGGAGAGGTGGAGTAGGACAGTGGAGGGTGAATGAGGGGAGAGGGGTAGAGGGGGGATACTGAATTGAAGCCAAAGCCCAGCCGAGCTCAGAGCACACAGAACGAGCTTGCAGAAAGAGGGGCGGGGGAGAGAGGCAGAGAGAGAGAGACTGCTACGAGACTGTTAACATCGTAAAAAATAACACACTCAACATGAACTATATTTTAACATCTATCAAGAGATTACAGCTACTCATGTGCTATATGCTTAAAGCCTCAGCTATTACTTCCACTGTGTAAGATAAAACTGGTCAAATTAAAGACAAATGAGCTTGATTTTCAGTCAGTGGTAGGCGGAAAATGTAATCATTGAACTTGTATTTCCAATGGAAAACAAAACCTGACCGAATTGTGCTCGATTACAATTTTTTCTGTATCAAAAACATTAATTAACATGTATTAAAAATGTCAAAACCACATTTGATGTGTGTTCATGACACAATAACAGTAATGTATTTTGTTTTATTAATGATTTGAGAAAAGAACAATGGCACACTATACGATTTAGAATGTACTATTTAGTAAAACCATATACATTAAGCACCAAATATCAACAGGCATCATCTAATGCGCAATCGCTGTTGATACCCACCATACGGAGCAACGCATCCCCACATCTGATTTTCAGCTGTTGACAAACACACGTGGGTCTGGAAAGACAATTCTCTTCCTCAACAGTGTCTGTTTAAAAATATATATATATATTTCACCTTTATTTAACCAGGTAGGCCAGCTGAGAACAAGTTCTCATTTACAACTGCGACCTGGCCAAGATAAAGCAAAGCAGTGCGACAAAAACAACAACACAGAGTTAAACATGGGATAAACAAACGTACAGTCAATAACACAATAGAAAAAACTGTATGTACAGTGCGTGCAAATGTAGTAAGATTACAGAGGTAAGGCAATAAATAGGCCATAGAGGCAAAATAATTACAATTTAGCATTAACACGAGAGTGATAGATGTGCAGATGATAATCTGCAAGTAGAGATACTGGGGTGCAAAAGAGCAACAACAAAAAAAGAAAATGGGGATGAGGTAGTTGGGTGTGTACAGGTGCAGTGATCGGTAAGCTGCTCTGAAAGCTGATGCTTAGAAAGAGGGAGAAAGGGGGATATAGAGAGGGAGATAAGTCTCCAGCTTCAGTGATTTTTGCAATTAGTTCCAGTCATTGGCAGCAGAGAACTGGAAGGAAAGGCGGCCAAACAAGGTGTTGGCTTTGTGGATCACCAGTGAAATATACCTGCTGGAGCATGTGCTACGTGTGGATGTTGCTATGATGAGCTGAGATAAGGTGGGGATTTACCTATTAAAGACTTATAGATGACCTGGAGCCAGTGGGTTTGGCAAACAATATGTAGCGAGGGCCAGCCAACGAGAGCATACAGGTCACAGTGGTGGGTAGTATATAGGGCTTTGGTAACAAAATGGATGGCACTGTGATAGACTACATCCAATTTGTTGAGTGTTGGAGGCTAATTTGTAAATGACATCACCGAAGTCAAGGATTGGTAGGATTGTCAGTTTTACGAGGGTATGTTTAGCAGCATGAGTGAAGGAGGCTTTGTTGCGAAATAGGAAGCCGATTCTAGATTTAATTTTGGATTGGAGATGCGTAATGTGAGTCTGGAAGAAGAGTTTACAGTATAACCAAACACCTAGGTATTTGTAGTTGTGCACATATTCCAAGTCAGAACCGTCCAGAGTAGTGATGCTAGTCGGGCGGGTGGGTACAGGCAACAATCGGTTGAAGAGCATGCATTTAGATTTACTAGCATTTAAAAGCAGTTGGAGGCCACGGAAGGAGTGCTGTATGGCATTGAAGCTCGTTTGGAGGTTTGTTAATACCTGTTTGGGACAAGGGGGCAGCATTTTCACATTTGGATGAAAAGCGTGCCCAGAGTAAACGGCCTGCTACTCAGGACCAGTTGATAATATATGCATATTATTAGTAGATTTGGATAGAAAACACAAGTTTCTAAAACTGCTTGAATGATGTCTATGAGTATAACAGAACTCATATGACAGTCAAAAACGTGAGAAAAATCCAACCAGGAAGTGGGAATCTGAGGTTTGTAGTTTTTCAACTCATCGCCTATCGAATATACAGTGTCTATGGGGTCATATTGCACTTCCTAAGGCTTCCACTAGATGTCAACCGTATTTAGAACCTTGTTTGATGCTTCTACTGTAAAGGAGAGGAATGGGAGCTGAATGAGTCAGAGGTCTGCCAGAGTGGCATGAGCTGACCACGCGCATTCACGTGAGAGCGACCTGTGTTCTATTGCAATTCTAAAGACAAAGGAATTCTCCGGTTGGAATATTATTGAAGATTTATGTTAAAAATATCCTAAAGATTGATTCTATACATCGTTTGACATGTTTCTACGGACTGTAACGGAACTTTTTGACATTTCGTCTGGACCTAGTGATCCCGCATCATAAATTTGGATTTGTGAACTCAAGGCGCGAACAACAAGGAGGCATTTGGACATAAATGATGGACTTTATCGAACTAAAAAAATATTTATTGTGGAACTGGGATTCCTGGGAGTGCATTCTGATGAAGTTCATCAAAGGTAAGTGAATATTTATAATTCTATTTCTGACTTCTGTTGATTCCGTACTCAGATTATTGCATGGTTTGCTTTTTCTGGCGGGTATATGTTTGGCTTGTTTTGGTCTCTGAGCGCCGTACTCAGATTATTGCATGGTTTGCTTTTTCTGTAAAGCTTTTTTGAAATCTGACAAATTGGTTGCATTATGGAGAAGTATATCTATAATTCTGTGCATAATACTTGTATCTTTTATCAAAGTTTATTATGAGTATTTCTGTAAATTGATGTGGCTTTGTGCAAATTCACGGGATGTTTTGGAGGCAAAGCCAAATGTAAACTGAGGTTTTTGGATATAAATATGAACTTGATCGAACAAAACATACATGCATTGTGTAACATGTTGTCCCGGGAGTGTCATCTGATGAAGAATATCAAAGGTTAGTGATTCATTTTATCTCTATTTCTGCTTTTTGTGACTCCTCTCTTTGGTTGGAAAATGGCTGTATGCTTTCTGTGACTAGTTGCTGACCTAACATAATGATATGTTGTGCTTTCGCCGAAAAGCCTTTTTGAAATCGGACACTGTGGTTGGATTAACGAGAAGTTTATCTTTAAAATGGGTCTAATACTTGTATGTTTGAGAAATTTGAATTATGAGATTTCTGTTGATTGAATTTGGCGCCCTGCAATTCATTGGCTGTTGGCCAACCCCGTTCCCAGACAGGTTAACACAGTGTCCAAAGAAGGGCCAGATGTATACGGAATGGTGTCGTCTGCGTAGAGGTGGATCAGAGAATCACCAGCAGCAAGAGCGACATCATTGATGTATACAGAGAAAAGAGTCGGCCCGAGGATTTAACCCTGTGGCACCCCATAGAGACTGCCAGAAGTCCAGACAACAGGCCCTCTGATTTGATACACTGAACTCTATCTGAGAAGTAGGCAGTCATTTGAGAAACCAAAGCGGTTGAGTCTGCCGACAAGAACGCAGTGATTGAGTCGAAAGCCTTGGCCAGGTCGATGAAGACGGCCTTACAGTACTGTCTTTTATCGATGGCGCTTATGATATCGTTTAGGACCTTGAGCGTGTCTGAAGTGCACCCGTGACCAGCTCGGAAACCAGATTGCATAGTGGAGAAGGTATGGTGGGATTCGAAATGGTCGGTGATCTGTTTGTTAACTTGACTTTCGAAGATTTTAGAAAGGCATGGCAGAATGGATATACAGTTGCGTTTTTTTGTACTATCTTTTACCAGATCTAATGTGTTATATTCTCCTCCATTAATTTAACATTTCCACAAACTTCATGGAGTTTCCTTTCAAAATGTATGAAGAATATGCATATCCTTGCTTCCGGTCCCGAGCTACTGGCCGTTAGATTTGGGTATGTCATTTTAGGCAAAAATTTCAAAAAAGAGGTGGATCCTTACAGCTTCTACCGCCAAACCATAAGACTCCTGAACAGCTAATCAAATGGCTACCCGGACTATTTGCATTTTCCCTATCCCACCCCCATTTTTACGCTGCTGCTGCACTCTGTTTATTATCCATGCATAGACACTTTATCTCTACCTACATGTACACTAACGTTCAAAAGTTCGGGGTCACTTAGAAATGTCCTTGTTTTTTAAAGAAAGGCTATTTTTTGTCCATTGAAATAATATCAAATTGATCAGAAATACAGTGTAGACATTGTTAAAATTGTAAATGACTATTGTAGCTAGAAAAGGCACATTTTTTTACGGAATATCTACATAGGCATACAGAGGCCCATTATCAGCAACGATCACTCCTGTGTTCCAATGGCACTTTGTGTTAGCTAACCCAAGGTTATAATTTTGAAAGGCTAGTTGATCATTAGAAAACCCTTTTGAAATTATATTAGAGCAGCTGAAAACTGTTGTGCTGATTAAAAGGCTAGGCGTCCCGATAGAGGGACACCTGTCGACAACATCCGGTGAAATTGGAGGGCGCGCAATTCAAATAAATAATTGTAATATTAAACATTTATGAACATATAAGTATCTTATATCGGTTAAAAGCTTACATTCTTGTTAATCAAACTGCATTGTCCGATTTACAATAGGCTTTACTGCGAAAGAATACCATGCGATTGTTTGAGGACGGCGCCCCACATCAACATATTTTTCAACCAGCACAGGATTCATAAAATCACATATAGCGATTTAAATAATAATTTGTTTGCAATCCCAAGGGGCCCAGCTACAACATGAATGGTCGTTTTGTTAGATAAAATCCTTCTTTATATCCCAAAAAGTCTGTTTAGTTGGCACCATCGATTTCAGTAATCCACTCGTTCAACATGCAGACAAATTAATCCAAAAAGCTACCACTAAAGTAAAATTAGCAAGTGCGCATCCTCTTCCTCGCACGCCCACAGACTGATTTTTACTGTGACTCTTTGTACCAAAATGCCAATTTCTTCCTCGTTTTGGAAGAAACAAGCCTGAAACCTTGAACAAAGACTGTGGATATCTAGTGGAAGCCATAGGAATTGCAATCTGGGAGCTGGAATTACATAGAACCCATAGCTTTCCATTATAAGAGCCTGGGACCTAAAAAAAAAATGTTGGTTGGTTTTTCTTTGGATTTTCTCCTACCATATCAATTGTGTTATAGTCTCATCCAATGATACCAATTATATGCATATCCTGGCTTCTGGGCCTGAGTAACAGACAGTTTACTTTGGGCACATCAGTCAGGCGGAAATTCAGAAAAAAGGACCCTAGCCTGAAGAAGTTTGAAATAAACCATAAAACTGGCCTTCTTAGACTAGTTGAGTATCTGGAGCATCAGCATTTGTGGGTCCGATTACAGGCTCTAAATGGCCAGAAACAAAGACCTTTCTTCTGAAACTCGTCAGTCTATTCTTGTTCTGAGAAATTAACTGTCTCTAACCAGAATAGTGAGTGAGTGAAGAGTGAGTGAGTGAGTGAGTGAGTGAGTGAGTGAGTGAGTGAGTGAGTGAGTGAGTGAGTGAGTGAGGGGGTGTGTCTGTGTCTGTGATAGCTGTTTGGACTCGCTCTTTCCTCAGATCTGGATGTATTCAGATGGACACCGTTTTTGTTTTTTGGTTAATCTTGTCTGGCACTCTGTGAATGGCCTCAGAATTTCCATTTTATAAGGCTTACTTTCCTTTGGATGCTTCTGGGAAATGTTTGAACCGGACTCAAGAGAGCCGAGTGCTGCCACCTCAGTGCTACCTTTTGTAAGACACTATGAAAGCAATTGTCAGGAGCAGAAAACGACAGTCCTTATTTACAATGCTTAATCCTTATTCCACAATGCATGACAAATGAAACATAACACAAAAATGGTGTACACATAGTACAAACAACTGTTATGGATCACCAGATATTAGCACATTACATTTTGCTCTCCTTCCATACTACTTCGAATGAATGATATCACGATTGGCTGGTTATGATTTGTAGAACTGTACACTTAGTGAAACAATGAAAGTGTTGGTCATTGTGTTCAAACTCTGTCTGTGGGTCAATTCAACTGGTCCACTTGACCTCAAAACATCCACATCCATGCCTTGTTACAGACTACAAATCTAATCTAAATCTCAATCTCAAATTTCAACCTTAATCACAAAACTATATGGCTATATGAACTTCCTCCCAACGTGCTCTAATTTCACTTCAAGTGTCCTCCTGACTTATCCAGCCTTCCCACCAACAAAGAAGCAGCAAAACATCAATAACAAGCATAAACATACTGTAGCTCAACTCTCAAACTCCATTCCATTATTCACACTTGCATTCTACTAAGAAGGAAACATTGTATTTGGCATGCACTCTAAGTTGTATTCTAGCAGTGGTGTAAAGTACTTAAGTAAAAAATACTTTAAAGTACTACTTAAGGCGTTTTTCGGGTTATCTTTACTATCTTTTTTTGACAACTTTTACTTTTATTTCACTACATTCCTAAAGAAAATAATGTACATTTTACATTTTCCATACACCCAAAAGTACTCGTTCCATTTTGAATGCTTATCAGAACACAAAATGGTCCAATTCACACATTTATCAAGAGAACATCCCTGGTCATCCGTACTGCCTCTGATCTGACGAACTCACTAAACACAAATGCTTCATTTGTAAATTATGTCGGAGTGTTGGAGTGTACCCCTGGCTATCCGTAAATTTAAAAAACAAGAAAATTGTGCTGTCTGGTTTGCTTAATATAAGGAATTTGTAATTATTCATACATTTGCTTTTACTTTTGATACTTAAGTATATTTTAGCAATTACATCTATTTTTGATACTTAAGTATATTTCAAACCGAATACTTTGAGACTTTTACTCAGGTAGTATTTTACTGGGTGACTTTCACTTTTACTTGAGTAATTTTATATTAAGGTATCTTTTACTTTACTCAAGAATGACAATTGGGTACTTTTTCCACCACTGTATTATAGTGTGGACATTGGAATGTAACCGCACAGTAAAACCTAACAGTACATCTTGCTAAACAAATTAAGTACAATTTACTCAAAGGTGACCTAAAAGTAAAATGTACTCACTTTCACTCAGCACTTATTACTCAATTATTCATTATTGTAGATTGTATACAATCAGATTGAGTGTTATTGATAGAACAAATTAGTTACATGCAAGATGTAATATTTGATTTGGATTTACAAAGGCAGGGTCAAGTTTACAGTTGAAGCAGCTTCACTCAACTCTGCCTCACGTCCAACCACCACAGAGTTTAGTTAGCTTCATAGCTACCTTTAAAAAGTGTTAGTGTTATTAGCCTTAGCCTACTTAGCTAGCTGGAAACCAGTTAATCTGCCACTGCCACGATGGATATCAGAAACTGGCTTTGACAATGTACCCAAACAAAGCCAAAATGAGAATGAGAGCGATGAGCAGTCGCATCAAACCACCAAGCAACGACAATGCTGCTGAGCTCCAGCTAGTTCCACGTGCAGAGTACATCCACGTACATATCCTAGATTCTTCACGTCTCTTCTCGCCTCTTTCTCAAAACCCATTGGACGAGAAGGTAAGAGGTCTCTTCCTTCTGAGCTTCTATACCAATGAGTTTTGAGACGGAAGCCAGGAGAGAGGACGCAAAGAATCCAGGAAATGCAGTTGAGATTTTCCCCATGACACTCAGAACTTCAAGAAGACATTGGCAAACAGACACCGGTACACAATGGCCTATCATCTCTGTGCACAATCATTTTTCAAACTGCAGACACATACATGTAGTGTTAACTCTGTCCTAGTTTCAACACTACCAGGAGTAGCTTAAGTATAGCCTTGATGCAGACCTCATTAGCCCTGCGGCGCCAGGACATAGTCACCTACAACTCAACTGTAAAGGATCTCAGGCCTGCTCTGTGCATGGAGTCGCAGGTAAATTGGTACAGCTGTTGTTTTTTTCCCTCACAAACATGACATGTATTAGTTATACTGAATTTAATTATGATACTGTGTTGCCAAACTTGTGATAACACTGTTAACTACTCTCCTTTGCTCTCTGTCATTTCCAAATGTAGGCGTACGTAGAGTTTGATGACCTTGATGACAGAGGGCATCGGATACTGGAAGGATCGATGATGCTTTGGTTGACATTCTGAGGTGTCATGATCTAGGCTACAGTTAAGACGGAGGATCTTTAGGGCACTGCACATAACGCTGGAATCAGATCTGGGTCTAACGTGTTCTGACGCTGGGTGTTAAGAAAAGTGTTACCATGATGTGTAATCCTTTTAGGAACGACATGATGTCCACACTGTTCTCTGTGCTCTTCCTGTGTTGGTGCATGAGGAAGTCTTAGTATTTTTTTAAACACACAGGTAGGTTTCTTGTTGTTCTGGTTACTGTTAATTATTTTTGCTCATTCCCGATTAACCCACCCCTAGCCACTATATCTGTTCAGTGTAGCTTAAGGCTGGAGTTAAATTTTTTTCCACATGAGCCTTGAATAAATTACAAAAGATAAAGTTGTCAAGAGTGTTTGGTTTGAAGTAGGAACAGAAAATGAAGTGAATGCCTAAATCTATACTTTTATGAGTGCCTACTGTATAGGGAGGAGAACATAGGGGAGAATGTCAATTTCAGTTCCTTGTCTACTCGCTGAAAACATTTGGCATGGGTCCCCAGATCCTCAAAATGTTCTACAGCTGCACCATCGAGAGCATCCTGACCGGTTGCATCACTGCCGGGTATGGCAACTGCTCGGCATCTGACCATAAGGTGGTACAGAGGGTAGTGCGTACGGTCCAGTACATTACTGGGACCAAGCTTCCTGTCATCCAGGACCTATATAATAGGCGGTGTCAGAGGTAAGCCCATAAAATTGTCAGAGACTCCAATCACCAAAGTTTTCTCTGCTACCGCACGACAAGTGGTACCGGAGCGCCAAGTCTAGGACCAAAAGGCTCCTTAACAGCTTCTACCCCCAAGCCATAAGACTGCTGAACAAATAAACAAATGGCCACCGGACAATTTACATTGACCCCCCCTCCCCCCATTTGTTTCGTACACTGCTGCTACTCGCTGTTTATTATCTATGCATAGTCACTTCACCCCTACCTGCATGTACAAATTACCTCAACTAACCTGTACCCCCGCACACTGACTCGGTATCGGTACCCCCTGTATATAGCCTCGTTATTGTTATTTTATTGTGTTACTTTTTAGACTTTTTTTACTTTCGTTTTTATTCTTGAACTGCACTGTTGGTTAAGGGCTTGTAAGTAAGCGTTACACGGTAAGGTCTACAACTTGTTGTATTCGGCGCATGTGACAAATAAAGTTTCATTTGATTTGATTTTATCCGCACAAGGCTACTAATAGATAGACATGAGTTGGGGGTGTGCACACACATCGTTGTTGTGAATTCCACGTAGAGTGGAGTGAAACAACAACAAATAGTGAGGGGGGGGGGCACTGACACTGACAGCTAGCTAGCATGCTAGCTAATGTTATCTAGCTAGATTATAGCTAGTAATGTTATCTGTTATTTTCGACAAAGACAAGGGGATCAATGCTTCTGAGGCCTTATGCCATAGCTAATCCTCTAGCTTTTGACACCATGTAGATGTGTAAAAAGATAAGCACATGTTGTAACTTTACTTGTGATGTCTGGTGGTTTATTCACATATAGCTAGCTAGCATACAACCTAACATGCTACTTGTTTTCTGTGATACAGCGGTACCGGTACACTCAGATACCTACGAATGAATGTGACCTACCCATGATGCTCTAGTGATGACCTTGTATCTAGGCAATAAATAAACAACAACACATTCCATCTTCAGACATAACACCGGCTATGGCTGGTTCTGGAAATAGTTTGTCATAAGCATTTAGGGAAAACTTTGCCATCTAATGTTATCTCCAAATGGGTGTTCTTGTGTCCACTGCCAGGGGAGGAAGCTTATGTTTCTGATTGTATTTCATACTCAGTACATAATCATCAATCAAACAAGGAAATGACTGAGAGACCCATACATTACATACTGTATAATGGTTGTTATGAGCCCAGTGTTCTTCACACAATAAACCTATTTTCAATGATACAGCTACCATCACACAACGCAGGTGATAGTGTACAGAGTTAGTTATCATAATCTTTGAGCACACTGTTCATGCAACTACACAACATTATTAGTTGGCTAACTAGTGTTCTATAAAGACATAGCACTGGTGGCCCGGCAGCCAAATGTGTATACCATAAAATTAGGAATTGAATAGCATCGTATGTATGCACTGTACAGGTGATGGGCCAAGTGCATTAACATGTGTTGGTGGCATGCTACTGACCACCCAGGTTTTGCCCTGTATGTCTCAACCCATATGGCCTACATGCCATATCCAATGCTTACAGTCAAGAACATGGGGACATGGGTGCTGAAATACATGGGTAGGTAAATGAAAAGTATGCTGTGTTAGAGCACAGGCAGGGTTCTAATCATAGGGGCACTGGACATCCCTATAGTAACTTAAAATATCAATTAACCCCAAGTCAATAAAAAATAATAGTGGAGTAGATTACACCTGTAGGCTTTTTGTAGATTGGAATACATTTTATTCCACTTCTTTATTGCAATATAACCACTGTCTCAGCATCTGTCCATCTGATCTCACGCAGCACAGCAGTCCTGTAAAACATATGACAAAAAAGTAGAGTTAGTTAATTGAACATATTTTAGAAAAAAGGGTTCCAAAAGGGTTCTTCTGCTGTACCCATAGGATAACACTTTTTGGTTCCAGGTAAAACCCTTTTTGGTTCCAGGTAAAAGCCTCTGTGGATAGGATTCTACATGGAATCCAATACGGTTCTACTTGGATCCAAAAGGGTTCTACCTGGAATCAACAAGGGTTCTTCAAATGGTTATCCTATGGAGACAGCCAAAGAACCCTTTCAAGTTCTAGATACCACCTTTTTTTCTAAGAGTGTAGGTGGAATCCTAGCTTGAGATTTATGTGCTTTGACTTTTGTTCAAACCATGCTGTGATGTCAGTGGGAGATTTATGGCAGAAATTACGTGTTGATATGATTCAGTCCCGTCTGTCATGGCTCCAAATCCAACATCAACATATCCTAGTGATAGGATTCCATGACTTACCTTCACTATACTTGAATGAATGTGTAGACTGCACTCCGGGCACAGTACTTCAGTGTGCCGTGGTAAAACACATTCAACGTGTTGACGGCTGCAACTGCTTTCTCATCCAGTCTCCGGTCATCGCACAGCGCAGCGTTCCTGTAGCAGACGCGACAGACAGAGGTAGATGTAAAGTGTGGTAGGCAGTTGAAAAGTGACACCTGTCTGTCATGGCTGCATACAAACAGTTGCTATAACTATCACAGATCAATGTTTAACTTCTAGACCGATACATACTCAAGCATTCTCCAGAGAGGCAAAGCAAGACTAGTGTATGGCCACGGTGTCACTCTTCTCTGTCGTATTCAAAGAAGATAGTCACGCTTTCCAGCAGCTGTTGGTATGGCCCTGGATCTCCCACTACATCCTGGAACAGCAGCTCCAGGAATTTGTGGACATAGCTTTGAAAAATAAATGACATATACAGGCAGTTATAACATTTGAGTAATAACCACTGCTAAAGCAATGGGGGGAATAATGACCATACATTTGGATGGAATAGCCTCCTTTCTTCCAGTTAGGGAACCGAATCATGAACCTGGGTTCTCCGGCTGCAGTGGTTACCTGTCTGCATTCTCGCTGTAGTGAATGGCTGCAAGGAGAAGTCTGTAAGACAACATGTCAGACATGTAAGTGAACATTACAATTATGTTTAGCATTCACATTGACCTCCGCCAGCCAGTAACCGTCTGACAGTTTCTCTCCTTCCCAAGGGCTTCAAGTTTTCCACCCGGCTGGATAGACGCTAAATAACAGACAGAGTATTACACATACTTGTTGCCTGTGCAGTCCCCCCCTCATACCCACACTTACTGAAACATGAAAATTGAACAACTACATACATTTAGCCACATGGCACCCATCGTTGTAGTGCTTAATGTCAGGCATCTCCTCACTCGGGAACTTCTGGATTGAGAAGTGTTGATCTGTGATAATGGAGCCGATGCTGACATCTGCCTCCTCTAAAAACAATGCTCCTCAGCAGTCCCTCCTTCTCCATTCTCGGACTATTGCCAACCTCTTTGCGCTGTGGAAGAGATTAACAGTATCATTGTCAATGTTTCCCTCAATCTTTGTTAGGCTGGGCACAGAGGCTCCCAAATCAGGACTCAGGATTGCCAGTACCAACATGGCACTGAAAAAGGTACTCCATGGATGAAAAGCAAGTTACAAGATGTACATCAAGCACTCTGTAGTTGACCATGGTGTAGGACCCGGTTAGACGTTAGAGTTTGAGATCAATGTCCGCCCGACACAAGAGAATTGTTGACATTTGTATATGCGTGCGTCTGGTCAAATATGCGTGGGACATGCAGTCATGTGTGCCTTTCTCCACATGGAATTCAAAAGTGGAAAGCATGCAAATACATTTTACGAACCAAATTTTGCACAGTGGCCTGGCTAGTATGCTGTCCTATCCCCCCTCCAAGATCCAAAGGTTCTGCGGACATACTGCTTGACGACTCTGACTTCCACTGCTAGTATATGGTTGGAAGCGGGAACGTTTTCTGATGTCTGTAAAACATCGATTAAGATACGGTCTGCACTTTCAGCGCATCCAGGAACTGAAACAGAAATAAAGCACATAAAAAAGTAGTTCAGCATTTATGTGCTTACATTAAACGGTATTAGGTGACACTATAACATGTATTGCTTTACCTTGTCTGTCTGAGCAAAAGAAGAGCCTGTGAAAGTAATAGCTGCAGTGGAGGTGGAGGTTGCCTGCAGGGTTGTCGGACACATACGGCTGACTCTTCCACGTCTTGGTGTGGTCGCAGTGAGGGCATATCTGACAATGGAAATCAGGGTGCCTTTGAACCGCTTTGTGATGTTCCACGTTCTGGTACAAACCGGACAACAGTGGAAAATATGCAGCAGACAGTCTTTGTACACAATGTACACGTGAACAGGTATGTCAGGGACTCTGCAATAGTGATAAAAAAAAGTTTAGGTACACTTTCTCCACTGTCTACATGAGTCTACATGTAGTATTTTGGCACGGCAAGGCAGTTCACTGATCAAATGGGTCAGTACAACAACACATTCACCCATAAATTGCCATTACATGCTCACTATAGTGTCATCTTGCAGTTCGCTGTCACAGATGGTGTCCGTGTCATCACCAGGGTTATAACTGGAGTCATCGCTAGAGTAGTCCACTCTTGGCATTTTTACTGGAATGCAAGGAGATAAAGTTTCAGGCATGCACACCGGTGTTGCTGTATTGCAATAGACGCTCTTGTATTTTGTCTGGAACTGAGTGGCTGTAAATTATGCAGAAAGACAAAAGAAACTCACCCTCGCTCCTCTTTTGTGGGGATGCTTGCACAGAGAAATCACAAGCCTGCAGCGCGTCTGTCTGGCAGCCGATCTCTCGTGTTCTAGAAACCAGTAAAAATATGTATATTCTACAGTTTTGGATAAGTTTTTCCCTAAACCAAATAGTTGGTAGCTAGCTAGCTAGCTAACTTGAACTGAACTTGCTTCATTAAGATGTTTTAATAACATGCATTTATCACAGCTAGCTAATCAACTAGCTAGTCAGCAGTCAGCTAGCTAATGTCATTAGCTAGCTAAGTAGCTAGTTACTTGCATAAGCAAATCTTGTAATGATGTAGCTAACTACAAGAAGCAAGTCTAGAATTTACATTTGATCTGCTAACTAGCTAGCTGAGAAGCTCTCTTTACTTACACCATCCAGGTAGATGGTCGGAACAACATCTTCATTGAATCGAAGCCTAGCTTGAAAGTCCATCTCCACCGGCAAGTCATTCAAAACGGACTCCCAGGTGAAATGCACATTGCAGACTGAAGCGCGTACAGTTTCTTCCGACCCTTCCAAGATGAGGGAAGTCCTCCACTGATGGTCAACATGAGGATGGAGACCTTGTGAGGGTAACTCATGCAAACCCCGGTCTTTGATTTTGCAACCAGAAACCCTACACTCACAAACGTATACAGCTTAAAACTGATAGACAAACAGATACAGAAGTGAGACATATAAACATGGACAAAGCTACGAACAGAGGTCCCCAAAAGGATAGGACAGACAGACAGACAGACAGACAGACAGACAGACAGACAGACAGACAGACAGACAGACAGACAGACAGACAGACAGACAGACAGACAGACAGACAGACAGACAGACAGACAGACAGACAGACAGACAGACAGACAGACAGACAGACAGACAGACAGACAGACAGACAGACAGACAGACAGACAGACAGACAGACAGACAGACAGACAGACAGACAGACAGACAGACAGACAGACAGACAGACAGACAGACAGACAGACAGACAGATAGATAGATAGATAGATAGATAGATAGATAGATAGATAGATGTTTGGCTCAGTCGCAAAGAGGAATAACTTTGCCGGTGTTTCTAATTAAAATAAAAAACAAAAATAATTTGCACTCATTTCATAGGAAAAGACAGTTCGGATTGTCACTTCAAGCAAATATATCATACTTTGACTAAAATGATGAAATATTGACTTAAATCGTTGTTCAACATCACAGGTATGCTCTGGCCATCGTCTTTCAGCTCAAAAAAGTGGATTTCTACTGGTGTAGGAGTTTAAGTACCTTACTGTAATAGATTTCCAATAAAATGGGCAAAACTTTGCTAGGACTGTCTGGGAGTTGTCTGAGTAGGGAGGGGAAATCTGAAAACTAGCTGGAGGAACTGGCAGAGACGTTTGGAACTCACTTTGTGATTGATCCAATAACCAATTTACCACATGGTGATGTCACCATGGAAAGCCTAAACTCCTGCCCATGCAAACCTTCTGATAAGAAGTTCCTGTGAAGATTGTATTTTCAACCAGCAAGTAACATAAAATATCATTGATCAAATTGTTTCACACTTTGTACAGTGTACGTTTCATCAGCTGTTGTACAATATTATATAAAACACAGAAAAAAATGAATTTTGACTGCACTGGGACTTTAACTTTTCAGGCTTTACAGTGCAGACTGCACTAGCTAAATGGAGCTACTAACCATTGTAGTTCAGGCTGGAACGGTTGCATATTGAGTGGTCTAATGTGCATATAACAATATACACGACAGCAGACTTGAGCAAAGCCCTACTTGACCTAATGTTTGATAAAAAAAATCACTGTAACATATTGTATACAGTAGCTCAATAATAAAGGGAGCAAAAGTAGTCCGTTTACTGACACGGCAGGCTCATATTAAACCCATTTGATGAAACCTAATGAAGTATTCAATACTAAGCTAAATGCACTACAATGGGAGGTATTACATGATGTGATAAAGATTTAAAACACATCCATATGTATGAGAGACGCATCAAAACCAAGACGAACAGCGTGATTTGATTATGGCGTTGACAGGCAGGACAGGGGAGTTGAACATGGTACATGTAAACACACAAACACAGACACACACAGAATGAATATTATGTCCTCAATGCCCCAGTCAGGGCCTCAGCACCTGCGAGGATATGGGCTCCACTTTGAGAGTAATGATACCCATGTCAACAGACACAGACACGGAAGTCCCTCTATCCCAGTGGATTGCCCTGGGGCCTGGTTAGGGGGATCCTGTGTCAGTAATGCTGACAGGATAGGGTTGATGAGTTCGCAGGATGCACGGTGTTGCGAGTGTGCACACAGACACACACAGACAACCAAACACATGCAGGCACGCACGCACACACACACACGCACACTTCTAAACAGACCTCACACACTCCTCCAGCAGAGGGTTTGCTGTTGCATTTCTTATCCAAGTATGGTAACTTTGTCATGTGAATGTTGCCCCACGTTATCTATAAGATGTTTGATGTTGGTTGCCTTTTCATTATATGCTACTACTCACAACACCCCAAAACGACCCCTGTATTTTCAGCCATGTTCACTCCTTTAGTGTCTGCAACATGAGGTATCCATGCATCAAAATACTTTCTGTGCCCAGTAAGAATAGAATAACAGCAATTATTATTCACTTAGAAAGGTCAGCCTGTGTTCAGTAGCAGTGCAGTGTTTACAACAGCCTATAGATATCTAACCACCTTTGCCTCTCATATTGTCAGACTGTGGGAAATAGAGAACTCCTCTTCAGAATCGAGGGGAACATAGTCAGAGTTAAAGTTGGAGTCAAGTGTTTTCTATCCAGTGTGTGTTTGTGTGTGTTTTCCATCATGTCTGCATTTGTGTGTTGGAGGTTTTACCCACTATTTGTAAAGTTAGTCTGGCTTCCTGGGCCCTCTTCTGTTCCACGTCTAAAACTGTCTGCTACACATACACTCCTGTGACCTCTGCTTGCACCGACACTGTGCTGCTCTGCACTAACATACACAAACGCAGGCCTGCACGACACACAGACACAGTCACTGAGTTACCACGTGTTGTTGTCTCTGTACATCAGAGTACCCCTAGGTAGGTAGAACAATGTGCGCACACACACACACACACACACACACACACACACACACACACACACACACACACACACACACACACACACACACACACACACACACACACACACACACACACACACTGTAAACACACCTCACACCATAGGAGACCACTAACCAACACACACACACACCACGCTGTAAACACAACTCAGCACCATAGGAGACCACTAACCAACACACACACACAAACATCACGCTGTAAACACACCTCAGTACCATAGGAGACAACTAACCAACACACACACACACACACCACGCTGTAAACACACCTCAGCACCATAGGAGACCACTAACCAACACACACACACACACACCACGCTGTAAACACACCTCAGCACCATAGGAGACCACTAACCAACACACACACACACACACACACACACACACATACACACACAAACATCACGCTGTAAACACTCCTCAGCACCATAGGAAACTACTAACCAACACACACACACACACACCACGCTGTAAAAACACCTCACACCGTAGGAGACCACTAACCAACACACACACACACACACACACACACACACACACACACACACACACACACACACACACACACTGTAAACACACCTCAGCACCATAGGAGACAACTAACCAACACACACACACACACACACACACACACACACACACACACACCACGCTGTAAACACACCTCACACCATAGGAGACAACTAACCAACACACACACACACACACACACACACACACACACACACACACACACACACACACACACACACACACACACACACACACACACACACACACACACACACACACACACACACACACACACACACACACACACACCACTCACTCGCACCATGCTGTAAACACACCTCACACCATAGGAGACCACTAGCCAACATACATGCACACCACACAAACCACGCTGTAAACAAACCTCACACTATACAATACCACTAACCAACACACACACACACCACACGCTGTAAACACACCTCAGCAACATAGGAGACCACTAACCAACACACACACACACCACACGCTGTAAACACACCTCAGCAACATAGGAGACCACTAGCCAACACACACACCACACACACACACACCACACTGTAAACACACCTCAGCCCCATAGGAGACCACTAACCAACACACACACACCACACGCTGTAAACACACCTCAGCAACATAGGAGACCACTAGCCAACACACACACCACACACACACACACCACACTGTAAACACACCTCAGCCCCATAGGAGACCACTAACCAACACACACACACACCACGCTGTAAACACACCTCAGCACCATAGGAGACCACTAGCCAACACACACACCACACACACACACAACACGCTGTAAACACACCTCAGCCCCATAGGAGACCACTAACCAACACACACACACACACACCACGCTGTAAACACACCTCAGCCCCATAGGAGACCACTAACCAACACACACACACAACACGCTGTAAACACACCTCAGCCCCATAGGAGACCACTAACCAACACACACACACACACACCACGCTGTAAACACACCTCAGCCCCATAGGAGACCACTAACCAACACACACACACCACGCTGTAAACACACCTCAGCAACATAGGAGACCACTAACCAACACACACACACACCACGCTGTAAACACACCTCAGCCCCATAGGAGACCACTAACCAACACACACACACAACGCTGTAAACACACCTCACACCATAGGAGACCACTAACCAACACACACACACACACACACCACGCTGTAAACACACCTCAGCACCATAGGAGACCACTAACCAACACACACACACACACACACACACACACACACACACACACACACACACACACACACACACACACGACGCTGTAAACACACCTCACACCATAGGAGAAAACTAACCAACACACACACCACACACACACCACGCTGTAAACACACCTCACATCATAGCACCATAGGTGACAACTAACCAACACACTCACACATCAACGCACACATCAAAGCACACACGCGGAAACACACACTTCACACCAAGCTGCACCATGGGAGATCCCTCTTTAACCATTGAGTGAATACTCTCAACACACAGGCACAGGCACAGACACACACACACACACACATCAACGCACACGCGTGGAACACACACACTTCACACCAAGCTGCACCATGGGAGATCCCTCTTTAACCATTGAGTGAATACTCTCAACACACAGACACACACACACACACACACATCAACGCACACCCGCGGAACACACACTTCACACCAAGCTGCACCATGGGAGATCCCTCTTTAACTATTGAGTGAATACTCTCAACACACAACAGTCCTGAAAGAGGCAGCCTGATGATTTCATCATGTGTCTCAGATCTGTGGGCGAAGCAGCACAACAAACTGTGCTCATGGCAGCGCTGAAGGCAGACTAAAAACAGCTTTAAAAACAACGATTTAAAAAAATGTATTGGTACGATTCACAGATGCAGTCAAAGTAGTGAAGTGATTTTGAAAGATCTACAGATTTGAGTGGTCATGATTGTATATGAGACTTATACAGCTCACAGGTGTCAGATCCATAGAAAGCAGAGAGTACCATTGTAATACTTACCATGACTGAATGGTCGGGAATGTTAAAAAAAACCAGAATATAATGACCTCTGTGGAACCCCCCAACACATACACACCCTTTCCCCCACATTAAAGTCGTGTCAACTCAGCGGCTGTTTGTCTAAAATAGCCCTGACACAAAACCTACAGTTGCACCAATTTGGGGGAGGAGTAAACCTGGGTAAACATTTCACTCTCTCTGGGTGGTGTGTGTGCGTTGGTTGGTTCTTCTATCGTTTTGGTGTGGCTATAATCCCCAAAAGTCCTCACAAGGATAGTAAAACAAAGAAAATTATCCCACGTGAGGACATTTCCCATGTCTCCATGAGGACAAAGGCTATTTTAAGCTTAGTGGTTAGGTTTAGGGAAAGGGTACAATTAGGGTTAGAATTAGGGTTAGTAGTTAGGTTTAGGGTTTGGATTAGGATGAAAGTTAGGGTAAGGTTGGGAAAAATATGATGTTGAATGGAAATACATTTTAGTCTACCTCTCAGAGGTCAACAGTGACTCCACTCCTTCCCGTTATTTACTCTCTCTCTCTCTCTCTCTCTCTCTCTGTGTGCTCCTCTCCCTTCCCCTCTCTCTCCACCTCTCCCTCTCTCTGCAGAGTGCTTAGGCTGAAGTCACCAATCCTCTGCTTCTAGTTCAATTCAAATCAGACTTTATTGTTCCAGTAGCGAAATGCATTCTGTAGCCAGTGCAAAATTAAAAAACATGTAGCCTATACAAAATTCACATTACATGTTTTAAAAAATGCACTGCTCAAAAAAATAAAGGGAACACTTAAACAACACAATGTAACTCAAAGTCAATCACACTTCTGTGAAATCAAACTGTCCACTTAGGAAGCAACACTGATTGACAATAAATTTCACATGCTGTTGTGCAAATGGAATAGACAACAGGTGGAAATTATAGGCAATTAGCAAGACACCCCCAATAAAGGAGTGGTTCTGCAGGTGGTGACCACAGACCACTTCTCAGTTCCTATGCTTCCTGGCTGATGTTTTGGTCACTTTTGAATGCTGGCGGTGCTTTCACTCTAGTGGTAGCATGAGACGGAGTCTACAACCCACACAAGTGGCTCAGGTAGTGCAGCTCATCCAGGATGGCACATCAATGCGAGCTGTGGCAAGAAGGTTTGCTGTGTCTGTCAGCGTAGTGTCCAGAGCATGGAGGCGCTACCAGGAGACAGGCCAGTACATCAGGAGACGTGGAGGAGGCCGTAGGAGGGCAACAACCCAGCAGCAGGACCGCTACCTCTGCCTTTGTGCAAGGAGGAGCAGGAGGAGCACTGCCAGAGCCCTGCAAAATGACCTCCAGCAGGCCACAAATGTGCATGTGTCTGCTCAAACGGTCAGAAACAGACTTCATGAGGGTGGTATGAGGGCCCGACGTCCACAGGTGGGGGTTGTGCTTACAGCCCAACACCGTGCAGGACGTTTGGCATTTTCCAGAGAACACCAATATTGGCAAATTCGCCACTGTCGCCCTGTGCTCTTCACAGATGAAAGCAGGTTCACACTGAGCACATGTGACAGACGTGACAGAGTCTGGAGACGCCATGGAGAACGTTCTGCTGCCTGCAACATCCTCCAGCATGACCGGTTTGGCGGTGGGTCAGTCATGGTGTGGGGTGGCATTTCTTTGGGGGGGCCGCACAGCCCTCCATGTTGTGCAAATCCTGACCCCAAGGATGGACTTAGGGTCAGGGCCAGTGAAGGAGAGAAAGAGAAAAAAGAGGGAGAAAGAGAGACAGCGGGTCAGAGGGGAGAGGGGGAGAGGAGGGGGCGAGAGAGAGCATTATTATCAGTCCAATAACTGCTCTGCTCTCCTCCACTCTCTCATCTCTCTTTCTCTCTCCCTGCCCTAAAGCTACTGCCTTATCCCCCTCAGGGCTCTCTCTCTCTCTCTCTCTCTCTCTCTCTCTCTCTCTCTCTCTCTCTCAGTGCGTGTGTGTGTGTGTGTTTGTGTGTCTGTGTCCGTGTGTGTGTGAATGTGTGTGCATGCGTGCGTGCAATTGATCAGCATTCCCAGTGCACTCTCTCTGGGTTATACGTGTGCATATGTGTGTGAACTCTCAGAGTTCAACAGTGACACAACCCCCTCCCCTTATTTACTCTCCCACTCTCCATGCCCCCTCCCCCTTTCTCTCTTTCCCTCTACCTCTCACTCTCTCTGCAGAGGGCTTAGGCTGCAGTCACCAAGGTACTAAACAGTCTTCCTGCTTCCACACTCTTAGGATTCCAAAAGGCTTCTTTGGCTGTCCCCCTACGTGAACCCTTTTTGGTTCATGGTAGAACCCCTTTTGGTTCCAGTTAGAACAAATGTTGGTTTGCTAGCGACCCGCCTCGACAACATCATCCGGTCAAATTGCAGACCGCCAAATTCAAAATACAGAAATAGTCATAATAAACCTTCATAAAAATACAAGTGTTATACATCGGCTTAAAGCTAACGTCTTGTTAATCCAGCCGCTTTGTCAGATTTCAAAAAGGCTGTACGGCGAAAGCATACCATGCGATTATCTGAGGACAGCGCCCCGCTTACAAAAGCATACAAACATTTTACAACCAAGTAGAGGAGTCACGAAAGTCAGAAATAGCATCGCTAAAATGAATCACTTACCTTTGAAGATGCTTTATCTAATGTAAAAAATTGAAATTCAAATGTTGCTACGTATATAAGACCGAATCCAGGTGGTGAGTCACATATCATACAGTGGACACCTACGCCTATAGGCCTTTGCATGCAATGCCCTGTTACATTTAGTGCTCAAACCTCTGACAGCTGAACCGTGAGGTGGACAATTATATTTGTCAAAAATAAATGTCTATAAAGTTTTGCATATGCTACACATCGAAACACAAGGAATAGTGTTTTGGAATTTGTTATAGACTGTTTTTAAGGACACGTAAATGTTGCTCATTTGGCTGACATCCCTCGTTTTTTTGATTGGGCAGAGCGGGTTGGACCTGAATGCTTATGGATGTCCATTAGACTTCTCAAATGTCCGGTAAGTTAAAATCTTCCCTGTCATGTTGTACGGCAGCAAATTTTCCTAAAGGAAACTCTGAAATGGCATATTGTTTTCAATGGAAACCTAGCTATAGACACCCTAGAGACATGATGCTTGCACATCATGGTTCACCAGCAGTCCCAAACATCTAAAGAATAAGCTACCTACCAAATAAGCTTGTAAGAATTGTATCTAAACTAACCCCTCATACTCATCTGGAGGTTGAGCATCTTTGCGTCTCTATGCAAAAAAATAATAATTGCGACCACAATGGAAATAAGTCCTGAATTTAGTGTGCAATCCTGGTCACTTTAAAAAATATTTCTGTATATATAGTATGTACAAGCTGGAAATAGAAGCCTAAGTGTTGTTGTCTGTTAGTTTACTCTAATTAGGGGAGGGGTGGTAGGGTTAAAACATATTTTTAATAATAAATAAATCAAATAAATACACATGCTCAAACTATGCATGGAAGTTCATAACCCTTTTATATTATACCGTATGGACACATTGCCACAGTAGAAAAATAAGTGTTTATCATCTACAGTAACTATAAATACAAATGAGCACACAAGATCAAACCCTCAAAGAATTACAAGAAGCACATTCATTCTCTCTAACATGCACACACACACACACACACACACACACACACACACACACACACACACACACACACACACACACACACACACAAACAAACACACGTATACACACACTTTAATGTTCTTACGGAGTCCTATCGAGCCCTATCCATGCAGCCTCACGGAATGGTAACACTATCAGACCTCACTTAGCATTTACGCTGACACCATGTAAACCTCCACACCCACACACAAAAACACACACACATACATAAACACACACAACCCCCCCCCCACCACACACACACACACACTGACTGAGCGCATGGAAACAGACAATACTGTACCAAGGAACACATTCTTACTCACTGACACTCATTATATTAAATCTTACTGCGGCTATTTTAAAAAACAGGAAAAAATGTTTTCCGCTAAGTTTGACCCATTCCAGTATTCATACCCCACTTAATAAAACCAGCAGCTGTGTTTACTTCGGTTGCTCATGTACTCAAATGTTTGAGTAAGGGCTCGATTTAATCCGTAGCACGGAGGATCTGGGTTGTAGCATGATTGATATTTAAAGGCAATGTTACCGTATTTACGGAGACTGCATTCACAGTAAATGCTGTATATGTCGGCTCAATTGGAAATGACTTTTCAATCACGCAACAAATAAAATAAAACAAAATGATATTTGTCACATGCTTCGTAAGCAACAGGTGAGATATGTGAATACGTCTGTGATTACTTCTACAGTAGTAGAACAAGGACCAGGTCCCAAAGATGTTTGTCATCATTCCTAGTGGCTCACCTCACCTCATACAGCCCAGGCCAAGGAACCTTAACGATCATGCCATAGCGTAGACTAGAGGTGAAGGTTAGGGTTACGGTGAGAAGGTTACATTCAGTAAAATGTTGGAGATGATATGTCTCTCTATGTCTAAGCACTAAGCATTCTATCCATAACTTTTAAACCCAAACCATAAGGATTTTGGGGGGAATGGTTGAGAACGTAAATGTGCTATGTTTTTCACAGGACTTTCAAAGCGTTAGTATATTTTGTCCTTCTGTGTGTCATTTTTTTTTATAGTTCTGCAATTCTTTTTATGTCCTTCAGTTTTTCTCCGTGTGGCCTGAATATTTTTGTAGAAGTTGTTTTATTTTTATTCCATGCACAAGGGTTAGACTGTGAGGTAGGGACAGACGACCGTTGCTTCTTTTCGCCGTTCAACGCGTACACTGCTGTTTGTCCTTGATTGTCACTTTGCTGCTATCTGTTTCAGAAATCCATAATGCATTTTCTTTCTTTCCTCAAGCAAGACAGGCTTAAATACGTCTGATTGCACAACAAATGGGCTGGCACTCTCACTTTTCTCAATTTCCCCTAGTCCAATAGCTCAAAACTAACACTCTGGCCTGGAAAAATGAGCGGATTCCACACTTTTTGACAAGGGAATCTCTACAAAGAACCAGGTTTTCCAGTACCCTCTGTATGTAGCCTCGCTATTGTTATTTTATTTCTATTTTTTACTTAACTCTTTTTTTCTTAAAGCATTGCCGGTCACTGTAAGCTCTACACCTGTTGTATTCGGCGCATGTAACAAATACAATTTGATTTGATTTGGTGTGGTATTTAACAGGGTTTGCCAATGGTGTCAGATGATACTAATGTTTCTGTCTGTGTCAACAACTAGAACCAGATCCTCTACTTTCTCCCCTTCCTCCACCTCTGACCGTGTGGGTGTTTGTATAATCCACCCCCCTCCCCACACACACACACACACAGACACACACCCACAGACACACACCCTACAGCTTTAGTAAACAAACATGGGCTGGACCTGAGGTCAAGGGTTGATTACACATGAGGACACGTAGAAAGAACATTTTGTCAACTTAACGGATGTCGAAATTAGTAGGGATGATGGCCTTCGTATCCATACACACCTAAACACACACACATTTCAGATTGTTTATATATTTCACACTCAGGAAACATCTCATTCTTATATGAAGATTTGATAGTATAACCATCTACTGAAATTGATGTTTAAATGTTTTTTCTTGATTCCCACTGCTGATAAATAGCCTATACTGTAATAAATCAGAAAATAATAAATTTATGAATTTTCAAAAAATGTCCAATGAAACATGCCGACCACTGAATTAAAATAAGTATGTCATTAAATATAATGTACTGTACATACAGCAAGACTAGAAGAGGTGGTCACCGGCAATCATTTTCAGATTAGCTAATGTGTTTCTGATTTCAATTTTTTTTTCAACTAATCATTTCACAGCATCAATCATGTGTGTGTGTGTGTGTGTGTGTGTGTGTGTGTGTGTGTGTGTGTGTGTGTGTGTGTGTGTGTGTGTGTGTGTGTGTGTGTGTGTGTGTGTGTGTGTGTGTTAATTTAGGGTTAAATAAAGGTTAAATAAAATAAAACATGTAACTTAGTAACTTGTTGCCTTTTTTTTGTTTACTCAACTTTTCGGTCGAAGTGTCACCTGAACTTAAAGTTTTTAGTTGGCCCAAACTTTGCTCCAACTTGCGAAAACTTAGGCAGAATTTAGGTTAGGGACCCCAACACATAGAAATAGTGCTTTTAACATAAAACATGTAAACGTACATATTTGACACACGTTGACATGCGTGATTACATTGTGCATGTTCATAAATACAGGAATTAATATAACAACATGTCTTCACCTGGGATGTGAACTTCCAACCTCTTAGTTCATGGCATTGCATCCCTACCTGGTATGGCAACTGCTCGGCCTCTGACCGCAAGGCACTACAGAGGGTAGTGCGTACGGCCCAGTACATCACTGGAGCCAAGCTTCCTGACATCCAGGTCCTCTATACCAGGCGGTGTGTCAGAGGAAGGACCAAAAAATGGTCAAAGAATCCAGCCACCCTAGTCATAGACTGTTCTCTCTGCTACCGCACGGTAAGCAGTACCGGAGCGCCAAGTCTAAATCCAAGAGGCTTCTAAACAGCTTCTACCCCCAAGCCATAAGACGCTGCTGCTACTCTCTAAGTCACTTTAATAACTCTACCCACATGTATATATTACCTCAATTACCTTGACTAACCGGTCCCCGCGCACATTGACTGTGTACCGGTACCCCTTGTATATAGCCTCGCTATTATTATTTTACTGTTGCTCTTTAATTATTTGTTACTTTATTATTATTATTTTTTATTCTTCTTAAACTGCATTGTTGGTCAAGGGCTTGTAAGTAAGCTTTTCACTGAAAGATCTACACCTGTTGTATTCGGCGCATGTGACAAATAAAATTGTATTTTATTTTATTTCTATATTCCTGCTAATGACTGATTTTACCTATATTCCTACACTTTACACTTCAAAGTGAATCTCAGATGTTCCTTCTCTTGCTAGAACAAAAGCAGTACCTGCTGCCTGCCAACCTAATAGCGACGAACCTTTGAGCCAATCAGAGAGCACAAACACCCACGTCGGGAAGCCAACAACAAAGAAAAGACATCCACAGATGAGCCAGTCACACTTCACATGCAATGTAGGCTATGGGATGGTAGCTAGCTAAGTGCACAGACGCAACGCACACAACACTAATATTTCATCCCAGCAAGCTAGCCACTGTAGCTAGTATTGAAATTATAATTAAATTACAATGGATTAGCTAGTTTCCATGAAACAGCTGCCTGTGTTAGTTTCCAAATTAGAGCAGTGTCCTTAGCTAGCTAGCTAGATAGCTAGCTATGTTGTGCTACCTAGCGAATATGCTAATGTTAGCTATCTAGCTAAACATTTGGCTATGGTCTGGCACTGGCAGTATGGGATTATGGAGTGTCAATTACATTGTTTCTTTGACATCTTGCAAGGTAGTAATCTAGCTCTGGTTAGTATCAACAAAGGCTTTGTACAAAATAACAACATTTGGGCAGATTGTAATTTAAAAGCACTGTGTGTGTGTCACGCCCTGATATGTGTCTCCTGTCTTTGTTATCGTCTCCACCCACCTGTCTCTTCTATTCCCCATTAGTCCCCGGTGTATTTATCCCTGTGTTTCCTGTCTCTCTGTGCCAGTTTGTCTTGTTTTGCCAAGTCAAACAACATGTCTCCTAGCTCCTATTTTTCCCAGTCTCTGTTTTTTCCTAGCCCTCCTGGTTTTGAACCTTGTCTGTCCTGACGCCGAACCCGCCTGCCTGACCACTCTGCCTGTTCTGACCTCGAGCCTGCCTATCGCCTGGTACTGTTTGGACTCTGACCTGGTTTATGAACTCTCGCCTGTCCCCGACCTGCCTTTTGCCTACCCCTTTTGGTATAATAAATATCGGAGCTCAACCATCTGCCTCCTGTGTCTGCATTTGGGTCTCGCCTTGTGCCCTTATAGTACGAACTGGCCATAACAGACCCAGCAGACTTGGACCAGCTCTGCCACGGATGTCTCTGCCATCCCCATTGAGTACCATGACCTCCTGGAGGTCTTCAGTAAGGCACGGGCTACTTCTCTTCCCCCGCACCGTCCTTATGATTGTGCCATTGATCTCCTCCCAGGCACCACACCACCTCGTGGTTGGCTATATTCCCTATCCGGCCCGGAGACCAAGGCCATGATAGAGTACATTGAGGATTCTCTGGCTACTTCTCTGGCTATCTTCTGCCGGCGCGGGGTTTTTCTTCGTGGAGAAGAAGGACAAGACCAAGTGTCCGTGCATTGACTACTGCGGTGTGAATGATATAACGGTCAAGAATTGTTGCCCCCTACCACTCCTCTTCTCAGCTTTTGAACCTCTCCACGGGGCCACCATTTTTTACAAACTGGTCCTTCGGAATGCCTACCACCTGGTTCAGATACGCGAAGGAGATGAGAGGAAGACAGCCTTTAACACAGCCAGCGGACATTATGAGTACCAGGTCATGCCGTTTGGACTCACCAACTGTCTTCCAGGCGCTGGTAAACGATGTGCTCTGTGACTTGCTTAACCGTTTCGTGTTCGTCTACCTTGACAACATCCTGTTTTTTCCCCCGGTCTGCCCAAGAACACATTCTTCATGTCAGACCAGTCCCTTAGCGCCTCCTGGAGAACCAAGTGTGAGTTCCACAGCTCCACAATATCCTTTCTGGGACATGTCATTGCTGATGAAAAAGTCCAAATGAATCCGGAAAAAGTGAAAGCAGTGGTAGAGTGGACTCAACCTACGTCCAGGGTGCAGTTACAACATTTCCAGGGGTTTGCTAACTTCTGCCGCTGTTTCATTCGAGGCTACAGCACCCTGGCGGCCCCTCTCTCTGCACTCACCTCTCCCAAGGTACCGTTCACATGGTCTCCAGCGGTCGACAGACCCTTCATGGACCTGAAGCATTGGTTCACCAGAGCATCTGGATCCGTCCCATCAATTTGTGGTAGAGGTTGATGCTTCTGATGTTGGAGTGGGGGCCATCCTGTCCCAGTGATCTGCCCAGGATCAAAAGCTCCATTCCTGTGCCTTCCTGTCCCATCGTCTCAATCCTCCAGAGAGGAACTACGATGAAGGCAACCCAAGAACTCCTGGTGGTCAAGATGGCGCTGGAAGAGTAGAGGCACTGGCTGGAGGGAGCAGAACAACCATTCTTGGTTTGGACCGACCATAAAAATGTGGAATATCTCCGTACAGCCAAGCGCCTTAACTCCAGGCAGGCCCGGTGGGCTTTATTGTTCACCAGATTCAACTTCACCATTTCCAGCACAGTGTGTACTCAGAACAAGACTCCGCGGAAAGCTCTTTCTGGTCTCCTTTAGGCACTACCTGTCCCCCTTCAGCCACTACCTGTCCCGCATCGTCCCTGGTCCCATATCTCTCTGGACTTTGTCACTGGGCTTCCTCTGTCATTCTGACCGTGTCATTCTGACCGGTTCTCCAAGGCCGCCCATTTCATCCCCATGGACATGGTCTCCGACCAGGGGTCTCAGTTCTGGAAGGCATTCTGCACCCTAATTGGGTCATCGGCCAGCCTGTCCTCCGGATTCCATCCACAATCCAACAGCCAGTCGGAGCGAGCTAACAAGGACCTAGAAACCACCCTAAGATGCCTGGTTTCAACCAACCCCACTACCTGTAGCTGACAACTGGTCTGGGTGGTGGAGTATGCCCGGACCATCTTCCCTGTTCAGCCACGGGACTGTCACCTTTTGAGTGCTCTATGGGGTATCACCCTCCACTCTTCCAAGAGCAGTAGGTCAACGTACCCTCAGCCCAGATGTTTGTCCGCCGCTGTCGATGTACCTGGAGAAGAGCTCGGGCGGCACTTTTCAATACCAACTCCAGGTATCGTCGACAAGTGTACCGCCACCAGACTACAGCTCCCCGCTACCGCATTGGGGAGAGGTATGACTCTGACCTGCCTTTTGCCTACCCCTTTTTCTTTTTTTATCCCATTTTCTCCCCAATTTTCGTCGTATCCAATCGCTAGTAATTACTATCTTGTCTCATCGCTACAACTCAAAACAACTCAAGCCAAAACCCTCCCTAACCCGGACGACGCTATGCCAATTGTGCGTCGCCCCACAGACCTCCCGGTCGCGGCCAGCTGCGACAGAGCCTGGGCGCGAACCCAGAGACCCTGGTGGCGCAGCTAGCACTGCGATGCAGTGCCCTAGACCACTGTGCCACCCGGGAGGCCCCTTGCCTACCCCTTTTGGTATAATAAATATCAGAGCTCAACCATCTGCCTCCTGTGCCTGCATTTGGGACTCGCCTTGTGCCCTTACAGTGTGGGTGTTCCTTACCTTATTTTTCATAAATTGGAGCTAAATTTGGGCCAACTAAAATGTTAAGTTCAGGTAACACTTTGGATGAAAAATGTATTTAAATTAAAAAGGCTGTGGAACCAGTTACTAAATAATTATTTGTTGAATGTAGTTTTTTTACAGTGTGTGTGTGTGTTGCAGGAGTCTTTGTATTGTGTGTGTCTGTCTTCTGTCTTCTGTTATAGACAGCATGCATCTGTCTATAACGTGAGCTGCTCAATATGTGTTGATAGTCCTTTCTACCACGCCATTTTTGAAAGATATAACGTTAGCCATCGAGGATACTACTTTCTCAACAACGCTGGCAAACAAGATGTAGCTACAAACAAAACAGAGTTAAATGGTTACAGTCTGCCGTGAAGCGTTCCATGTATACACGGGTAAGAGTCTAGCTACATTTTCAGATATTGTAAGTTTCACATTTTGTCAGAAAGTCGTTTTCATTGCAAGTTAAAGCATAATGTTAGCTAGCTAGCAAACGTTAGCTTGCTGTCTCACTATATGTATGATCTGTGTAGTAATAATATTTGAATCAGAAATCCATTTGCATTGCAAGTTAAAGCCTAATGTTAGCTAGCTAACAGTGAACGTAGTTGGTTAGCTCTTTAGCTACCTGCAGATTCATATTACAGCTATGACAATGTTTGTATTGGTAGTAGTATGAGTTGGGATTGTGCCGGTTCATTGTTTAGCTAGCTAGCTACATGTCTAAACAACAGACTATTCGCCAGATGATTACATGACCCATCAAGATAGCTAGGTGTGTCTGGGGGTGATTATGGTCATCTATTGTATTAAATTATCTTCTCTAGACAATAGTGACCAATCCACTAGCTAGATGTGGCTGGGGGGTGGTTAAACCATTTCCTTCACATGACCCATCAATGCAGACAAGTGTGTCACGTAAGTGTCATCTAATAATGATAAAATATTTATAAAATATTATTACCTGGAAACTTTCTACTATGCAAGTAACAATTTCACTGTACCGTTTACAACTTCTGTATCCTGTGCATGTGACAAATAAACTTTTATTTGATATAGTGTGTATTTACCAGAGAAGGTAATGTGAAGAACAACATGACCTGTACCAAAGTCAGATTAGGATATAAACCAAGGACTAGATTAAGTGTATTTTTACCTGGAGTTTTTCCTTGCTGTAGCCTACTACTTTTACCACTCTAAGTCTTGAAGTCTTTGGTTGTTTACCAAACTACTCACTGTGTTTAGCACATGGCCTGACATGTGAACCCTTAAAGAGATGGTTGGGCTAAGGCTTAAGAGGGTGTGAATGATGCTGAATGGGTGTAGACAAAGAAGAGCTCTCCAGTAGGTGTACCAAAACATTCAAGAGACATTTTCTCAAAAGTCGGGTTAGAACTTTATCAACTTTCAAAGCAGAACTACTTTCCCATTGTTCCTCAACTGCAGTGTTTGATATACCATTTTGTAGCTCTGTGTCTTTACTTTTAGCCAATGTAAAAAAAACACAATTTCATATTCTTCTACATAAGACAGAATCGAGGCCCAAATGTATTTACATCCCTGTTAGTGAGCATTTCTCCTTTGCCAAGATAATCCATCCACCTGACAGGTGTAGCATATCAACAAATGATTAAACAGCGTGATCCTTAAACACTAACCTGTTGAAGCTGGGGGCGCTGTTGTCACTATTTATGCTAATCGTGTAATTTTTGAAACGGCTTCCCACAAAATTCTTGATCGTACAATATGCATATTATTATTATTATTGGATAGAAAACAGTCTATAGTTTCTATAGGAGTTGAAATTTTGTCTCTAAGTGGAACAGAACCCATTCTACAGCAATTTCCCTGACATGGAGTCAGATTTCAGAAATTTTGGCCCCTGATCTGGAGTCAGTTAAAAGGCCACAGTTATTGCTACGAGTATACGGACACTGCTTACGTCTTCCCCTGGATGCCTTTACGTGATGACGATTTGAATGGGGTCGATTGCGCGTTCACAGGCACTATAAATTAAAAAACCCTGTAGCTAGGAACTCTTTTCTTGCTGCGTTATGCGCGTGGAGGACTCCGACCCGCACCTGTTCCAAGCATTAGTGGAGGGAGTAATATTACTCTGGTCATGTTTCTACTCGTTATAGGAGTTAAAAACATCATAAGGTAGTTAATTTAAAGCGTTTTATAGCAATTTATATCCGTTTAGTGCGATTTTGGGACATTTATTTCTGAAACGCTGTGAATTGCTGGGCACGCTTCCAGTTCATGCTGAACGCAGTTGGCATTTCCACATGGCAAGAGGACAGCTTTCCACCAAAAGACGATTAGACCCAAGAAAGGATCCTTTGCCCAAGATACTGATGGAAGAACAGCTCAAAGTAGGACATTTTTATTATGATAAATCGTGTTTCTGTCGAAAAATGTTAGTGGCTTAGGACGCCATGTTTTTTGACGTAGCTTCGCTTGGCGCAAACTGTATTGAAAAGTAAGGATAATTTAAAAATGTAATTCCGCGATTGTATTAAGAATTAAATTGTCTATCAATCCCTGTCCACCCTATATTTTTTAGTCACGTTTATGAGTATTTATGTATAAGAGTAGATCACTGTCTAATATGGCGCACGGACATTTTCTCACCAGCTGGGCTACATTTCACATTGTCTAACCATGATTTTGGTGGCTAAATATGCACATTTTCGAACAAACTGTATATGCATGTTGTAATGTGATGTTACAGGGGTGTCATCTGAAGAATTCTGAGAAGGTTAGTGAAAAAAATAATATATTTTGGCGATGTTGACGTTATCGCTCTCTTTGGCTAGAATCAATGCTGGGCTGCTATGTGCTATGTGCTATGCTAATATAACGATTTATTGTGTTTTCGCTGTAAGACACTTAGAAAATCTGAAATATTGTCTGTATTCACAGGATCTGTGTCTTTCGATTAGTGTATGCTGTGTATTTTTACGAAATGTTTGATGATTAGTAAGTAGGTAAACACGTTGCTCTATGTAGTTATTCTAGTCCATTTGTGACGGTGGGTGCAATTGTAACCTATGCCATCTACCTGAAATATGCACATTTTTCTAACAAAACCTATCCCATACCATAAATATGTTATCAGACTGTCATCTGATGAGTTTTTTTCTTGGTTAGGGGCTATAAATATCTTAGTTTAGCCGAATTGGTGATAGCTACTGGTGTTGGTGGACAAATAAAAGATGGTGGATTATGTTAATGTGTTTTTAGGTAATAGATTTACATCTTTACATATTGTGTCTTCCCTGTAAAACATTTAAAAAATCGGACATGTTGGCTGGATTCACAAGATCTGTGTCTTTCATTAGCTGTATTGGACTTTAATGTGTGAAAGTTAAATATTTAAAAAATATATTTTTTTTTAATTTCGCGGCTCTGCCTTTTCAGTGGGGGTGGGGGGGGAGTGCCGCTAGCGGCACCCTCATCCTAGACAGGTTAAACACCTTAAACACCTTAAACACCTTAAACACCTTAAACACCTTTACAATAAAAGGGCACTATTAAATGTGCAGTTTTGTTCACCAACACAATGCCGCAAATGTCTACATTTTCAGGGAGCGTGCAATTGGCATGCTTACTGCAGGATTGTCCACCAGATCTGTTGCCAGATAATTTGATATTAATTTCTCGACAGTAAGCCTCCTCCAACGTCATTTTAGAGAATTTGGCAGTATGTCCAACCGACCTCACAACCGCAGACCATGTGTAACTACGCCAGCCCAGGACCTTCACATCTGCCTTACACCTGATGAAACTGAGGAGTATTTCTGTCTGTAATAAAGCCCTTTTGTGGGGAAAAACTCATTCTGATTGGCTGGCTCCCCAGGCTCACCAATGTCTGCGCCCGCGCCCAGTCATGTGAAATCCATCGATTATGGCCTATTGAATGTATTTCAATTGACTGATTTCCTTATATAAATTGTAACTCAGTCAAATTGTTCAAATTGTTGCATGTTGCGTTTATATTTTTGTTCAGCATAGATAAGGATATTTAAACCCATTTACAGTATAAAATCCCTCTGAGCACTAGGAAAGGTGCTACTGTAAATCCAATCCATTATTTTAAAATCTTTTTCAAGACCTGGTCAGTTAATTCAATATTAGTTGGAACAATTATCGGTGATAGAATACAATAGCTAGTCCATAACATTTCATCTGTCAACAATTGCTCCAATTTGTGTCGATGTTATTACAATGTGTTAGACAGCCGATGCCAGTGGTGTCAGGATCCTGTAGAGGAATTATAATTGGACTGGAATGAACCTTGTGGACCGGTAGACTGTGTCTGCTGCTGATTGGACAGTTAGACAGCTGATTGGTTTGATTGACTGTGTCCATTGCTGATTGGTCCTTTTTCGTTGATTGGACACATAGACTGGGTCCATTGCTGATTGGACAGATAGATAGTTCGCTACTGATTGGACAGACTATGTCTAGGGCCCTATCAAATAATTTAATTTAGCCCAAACAACTACATCTTCCCCTACTGTATTTATTTATTTATTTTGCTCCTTTGCGCCCCATTATTTCTATTTCTACTTTTCACATTCTTCCACTGCAAATCTACCATTCCAGTGTTTTACTTGCTATATTGTATTTACTTCGCCACCAAGGCCTTTTTTTTGCCTTCACCTCCCTTATCTCACCTCATTTGCTCACATTATATATAGACTTATTTTTCTACTGTATTATTGACTGTATGTTTTGTTTATTCCACGTGTAACTCTGTGTTGTTGTATGTGTCGAACTGCTTTACTTCATCTTGGCCAGGTCGCAGTTGCAAATGAGAACTTGTTCTCAACTAGCCTACCTGGTTAAATAAAGGTGAAATAAAATTAATACAAATTAAAAATCTGCGTTGCGAAGAAGGTGGTTGGAATTACGTAATCCAGACATTAAAACAGAATTCAGTAATGTTCCAAAAGGTATTGAACTTAGTAGGAAATCAACTAAATGTATTGAACTTATTAGAAAATGCATACATTTTCTCAAGTCATGTTAAACATGGACAAAGTGCATCAGTGATGCATATTTTCCTGCAACTTTCTGAAACGGCACAGGAATGCCCTGTCTGTGCATGTGCAACGCACACGTATGTCTACACTTTGTGTAGCCATTAGCGATGATGTTAATGAAAACCTTCTTCTGGTAAAGATGGAAAGGCTATCCCAAAAAATTGTCTCAATTAAATATGAACTGCCTACCTGGAAGAATGATTTCATGATTATTTGCATCAATCCAGTGGCCATATTTTTTGGAAAATTCTTCTATTTTCCCAGACCTCAAAAGTGGTCTCCGGGGCCTCCCGGGTGGCACAGTGGTCTAGAGCACCGCATCGCAGTGCTAACTGCGCCACCAGAGTCTCTGGGTTCGCCCCCAGGCTCTGTCGCAGCCGGCCGCGACCGGGAGGTCCGTGGGGCGACGCACAATTGGGCTAGCGTCGTCCGGGTAAGGGAGGGTTTGGCCGGTAGGGATTTCCTTGTCTCATCGCGCTCCAGCGACTCCTGTGGCGGGCTGGGCGCAGTGCGTGCTAACCAAGGGGGCCAGGTGCACGGTGTTTCCTCCGACACATTGGTGCGGCTGGCTTCCGGGTTGGAGGCGCGCTGTGTTAAAGTTGGGTTGTGCTTCGGAGGACGCATGACTTTCGACCTTCGTCTCTCCCGAGCCCGTACGGGAGTTGTAGCGATGAGACAAGATAGTAATTACTAGCGATTGGATACCACGAAAATTAGGGAGAAAAGGGGATAAAATAAAAATAAAAATAATAAAAATAAAAAAAAAGTGGTCTCCTGATGTGGATAAGCATGGTTGTTGACTTACAGAATCCAATTTAGTTGTCTTTCTGTTAAAATGTGTAAGTTTGAGAGCGAAAACCTGAAAAGACGGGGAAAACGGAAGCCTGGAAAAACTAAACAGAGAAAACAGAATTTGTGGAAAAAACAAAATGGAATTAGGCAACAACAATCAAAATAATTTTACACTATATGCCCCTATAGGTCTGTTAGTGATTGGACAGACAGACTGCGTCTGTTGCTGATTGGTTATTTATAACTGACTACCTAGGCGGAACTCTGTTTTATTTGTTTAAATATATTTAAACAGGGAAATCCCATTGAGACCAAGACCTTTTTTTCCCAATGGAGCCCTTCACACAATCATACAATTCACAATATTTACAAATCCAATGCAATTAAAGCGTACAATATTTACAAACACGATCATGAAAAACAAACACTTTCATCAGTAGAAAAAGTTAGCGACAATCCGTTCGAACTGCCCTAGTGGCACCAAAACATCCACCCTTAGAGAATTCTAGAGATCATTCCACAAGGTGCAAAAAAAATAAACGCAGAGTTAGCCATCCCTGTGATCGGGTCTGATGACTCGTATGTCAATAACAAGGTATGGCGGAAGTTTGCACAAGAGCCGTTAGAAACTTTAAAAGAGAGCAGTGCATTGATCTATGAGACTTAAGAGAGGGCCAGTCTACTTTCTTGATACAGAATGCAGGGATGTGTACTAAACCTAACGGCCATAATAAAGTATAGTGCACTATGATAAACTGCGTCCAATGGCACCAATACAGTGGCCGCTGCGTTCAAATAGACAATATCACCATAGTCTAAAGCCGGAATGAATGTCAAATCAAATCAAATGTATTTATAGAGCCCTTCTTACATCAGCTGATATCTCAAAGTGCTGTACAGAAACCCAGCCTAAAACCCTAAACAGCAAGCAATGCAGGTGTAGAAGCACGTCGACTGAATGATTCGTTTTCTGCTATTTAATGAAAGGCATGCCCTATTCCAAAAAGGGTCTAACAATGGACATCCCCATTGGGCATGTTTTTAGTCCAACACTAGGCTAAATCTGGGAAACATGACCAAAAACAGTTATGTATGGATATACAGTATAACATATATTATACATTTAGAAAACATTTATACACAATGTTATTGTGTATTTTTTGTTTGTTATATTTGTAATATATGTTATACTGTATATTTGAACATTATGTTCAGTGTAAATGCTAAGTACATTATATTACCCCATAGAAAGTGTACTAATGCTGAGGCAAGGGGGCCTATGGTAAATAGATTTAAAGTGAGAGCTTAAATGGGCACTAATCTGGCTCCCTGAATAGCGTTGAGCAGCAGTGGGTCTGCTCTTACCCCCCTCTCCTCCCTACCCCTAACCCACCACACATACACACACATAGACATGCGCGCACACACAGACACATGCACGCACACACACAGACAAACACAAACACACCCTGCGGCTGTCACAGTGTTAAAGGCAGGGCCTCTCTCCAGCACGGGGGTAAGGTCACAGAGGTCAGTGCTCAGTCTCCTCCCTCCCTCAGTCCCTTGCAGCTCCCCTCCCCTCCTTGGCTCTCCCTGGCCCCCAACCCCTGTTGTACAAATGCCTTTGCTGTCAGCTCTGGCCCGGTCCCCTGTAATTGAAAAGAACAGGCCAGGGCCAGCCCCCAGCCACCCCTAGCCCTGCCTGGGTTGAACGTCTGGGCCCGGTGACAGCCGCCCATCAATATCAATACTATTACCCCTCTGGAAGTCAGACCCACTGCCGATGACATCCAAGACACCAACCACCCACCCCGTGCATATATACACACACACACACACACACACACACACACACACACACACACACACACACACACACACACACACACACACACTTCCCCATAGGTGTGCTTCCTGCACTACCCGAGCCTCGACTGTGTATTCCATTGCTAACAGCCCTGTCTCTCTCTCTGTCTCTGCTGCTGCTTTGCGGAAGACAAACTAGGCTTATACACACATAAACAAACACACACACACACAGAGACACACACTATCGCATTTACAAGCCGCTATGACAACGAGCACATTTTTTTTCTCCAACATATCAATAATTAATTTGGAGATGGAAGTAGCAGTAATAGTCAGTGACACATATCATTGCTAACCAGGGCTAGACTTGGATGGGAGACGAAAGGGAAGCAGTAGGTAAATCAATTCTTCAGTTTCCCAGACATTTTTTTTTCTGATAGTGGAGATCTGACGTTGTTTTGAAGGTACAAATTCAACATACACTGAACAAAAATATAAAAGCAACATTCAACAATTTCAGAGATTTTATTGAGTTACAGTTCATGAACTCAGCAAAAAAAGAAGCGTCCCTTTTTCACGACCCTGTCTTTCAAAGATAATTCGTAAAAATCAAAATAACTTCACAGATCTTCATTGTAAAGGGTTTAAAGACAGTTTCCCATGCTTGTTCAATGAACCTTATACAATTAATGAACACGCACCTGTGGAACGGTCGTTAAGACGCTAACAGCTTACAGACGGTAGGCAATTAAGGTCACAGATATGAACATTTAGGACACTAAAGAGGCCTTTCTACTGACTCTGAAAAACACCAAACGAAAGATGCCACGGGTCCCTGCTCATCTGTGTGAGCGTGCCTTAAGCATGCTGCAAGGAGGGATGAGGACTGCAGATGTGGCCAGGGCAATAAATTGCAATGTCCGTACTGTGAGACGCCTAAGACAGCGCTACAGGGAGACATGACGGACAGCTGATCGTCCTCGCAGTGGCAGACCACGTTTAACAACACCTGCACAGGATCGGTACATCTGAACATCACACCTGCGGGACAGGTACAGGATGGCAACAACAACTGCCAGAGTTACACCAGGAATGCACAATCACTCCATCATTGCTCAGACTGTCCGCAATAGGCTGAGAGAGGCTGGATTGAGGGCTTGTAGGCATGTTGTAAGGCAGGTCCTCACAAGACATCACCGGCAACAACGTCGCCCATGAGCACAAACCCACCGTCGCTGGACCAGACAGGACTGGCAAAAAGTGCTCTTCACTGACGCAGTGAGTCGCAGTTTTGTCTCACCAGGGGTGATGGTCGGATTTGTGTTTATCGTCGAAGGAATGAGCGTTACACCGAGGCCTGTACTTTGGAGGTGGAGGGTCTGTCATGGTCTGGGGTGGTGTGTCACAGCATCATCGGACTGAGCTTGTTGTCATTGCAGGCAATCTCAACGCTGTGTGATACAGGGAAGACATCCTCCTCCCTCATGTGGTACACTTCCTGTAGGCTCATCCTGACATGACCCTCCAGCATGACAATTCCACCAGCCATGCTGCTCGTTCTGTGCGTGATTTCCTGCAAGACAGGAATGTCAGTGTTCTGCCATGGCCAGCGAAGAGCACGGATCTCAATCCCATTGAGCACGTCTGGGACCTGTTGGATCGGAGGGGGAGGACTAGGGCCATTCCCCCCAGAAATGTCCGGGAACGTGCAGGTGCCTTGGTGGAAGACTGGGGTAACATCTCACAGATGGAATCTGGTGCAGTCCATGAGGAGGAGATGCACTGCAGTACTTACAGCTGGTTCAAGGGGTCTGAATACTTTCCGAAGGCACTGTATATATACATTAGTTGATTTGGCTATTTCAACCACACCCGTCGCTGCACACAGCCATGCAATCTCCACAGGAAAACATTGGAAGAAGAATGGCCTCACTGAAGAACTCAGTGACTTTCAACGTGGCACTGTCATACGATGCAACTTTTCCGACAAGTCAGTTCAGCAAATTTCTGCCCTGCTAGAGCTGCCTCTGTCAACTGAAGTGGAAATGTCTAGGAGCAACAACGGCTCTACCGCAAAGTGGTAGGCCACACAAGCTCACAGCACGGGACCACCAAGTGCTGAAGTGCGTAGCATGTAGAAATTGTCTGTTCTCGGTTACAACACTCACTACCAAGTTCTAAACTGCCTCTAGAAGCAACTGTTCACTGGGATCTTCATGAAATGGGTTTCCATGGCCAAACAGCCGCACACAAGCCTAAGATCACCATGCGCAATGCCAAGCATTGGCTGGAGGTGTGTAAAGCTTGCCGCGATTGGACTCTGGAGCATTGAAAATGCATTCCATGGAGTGATGAATTATGCTTCACCATTCGGCAGTCCAATGGACAAATCTGGGTTTGCAGATGCCAGGGGAACGCTACCTGTCTGAATGCATAGAGCCAACTATAAAGTTTGGTGGAGGAAGAATAATGGTCTGGTGCTGATTTTCATGGTTTGGGCTAGGCCCCTTACTTACAGTTAAGGGAAATCTTAACGCTACAGCATACAATTACATTCTAAATGATTCCAGTGACAACAGTTTGGGGAATGCCCTTTCCTGTTTTAGTATGACAATGACCTCGTGCACAATGCAAGGTAAATACAGAAATGGTTTGTTGAGATCAGTGTGAAATAAATTGACTGGCCTACACAGAGCCCTGAACTCAACCAAATCGAACACCTTTGGGAGGAATTGGAACGCCAACTGTGAGCCAGGCCTAATCGCCCAGCATCAGTGCCTGACCACACTAATGGTCCTGTGGCTGAATGGAAGCAAGTCCCTGCAGTAATGTTCCAACATCTAGTGGAAAGCCTTCCCAGAAGAGTGAAGGCTGTTAAAGCAGAAAAGGGGGGACCAAATCCATATTATTGCTCATGATTTTGGAATGAGATGTTCGACAAGCAGGTGTCCACATACTTTTGGTAATGTAGTGTACCTTTTTTTTAAGTATGGGTGTGGATCAGAAAACCAGTCAGTATCTGATGTGACCATCATTTGCCTCATGCAGCGCGACACATCTCCTTCGCATAGAGTTGATCAGCCTGTTGATGGTGGCCTGTGGAATTTTTTCCCACTCTTCAATGGCTGTGGGAAATGGAACACAATGTTCCGCACGTCGATTCAGAGCCTCCCAAACATGCTCAATGGGTGAACTGTCTGGTAAATATGCAAGCCATGGAAGAACTGGGAGATTTTCAGCTTCAAGGAATTGTGTACAGATCCTTGCGACATGGGGCTGTGCATTATCATGCTGAAACTTGAGGTGATGGTGGCAGATGAATGGCATGACAATGGGCCTCAGGATCTCGTCACGGTATCTCTGTGCATTCAGATTGCCATCAATAAAATGCTTTGTTTTCGCTGTCCTTAGTTTATGCCTGCCCATACCATAACTCCACCGCCACCATGGGGCAGTCTCTTCACAGCGTTGACATCATCAAACCGCTTGCCCACAAGTCTGCCATCTGCCCGGTACAGTTGAGACGGGATTCATCCGTGAAGTGCACACTTCTCCAGAGTGGCAGTGGCCATTGCCCACTGAAGTTAGTTATAACGCCAAACTGCAGTCAGGTGAGGACCTTGGTGAGGATGACGAGCATGCAGATAAGCATCCCTGAGACGTTTTCTGACACACTTTGTGCAGTAATTCTTCGGTTGTGTAAACCCACAGTTTCATCAGCTGTCCGGATGGCTGGGCTCAGACGACCCCAAAGGTGAAGAAGCCGGATGTGGAGGTCCTGGGCTGGCGCGTTACCAGTGGTCTGACGTTGTGAGGCCGGTTGGATGTACTGCCAAAATCTCTAAAATGATGAAGGTGGTTTATGATAGAGAAATTAAATTCTCTCATAATGGCTCTGGTGGACATTCCTGCAGTCAGCATGCCACTTGCATGCTCCCTCAACTTGAGACATCTGTGGCATTGTGTTGTGTGACAAAACTGCACATTTTAGATTGTCCATTTACTGTCCCCAGCAGAAGGTGCACCTGTGTCATGTGTTGTATTGTCCCAAAAATAACACTTTGTATTCAGGACAAAAAGTTAATTGCTTTGCCACATTTTTGTAGTACTGCTTTAGTACCTTGTTGTAATGTTTTGGTGGAATATTTGTATTCTGTATAGACTTTTCACTCAATTAGGTTAGTATTGTGGATACATCCTCAGTTTTCTCCTATCACAGTCATTAAACTCTGTAACTGTTTGAAAGTCACTATTAGAATCATTGTGAAATCCCTGAGTGATTTCCTTCCTTTCTGGACACGGAGTTAGAAAGGAGACCTGTATCTTTGTAGTGACTGGGTGTATTGATACACCATCCAAAATGTAATTAATAACTTCACCATGCTCAAAGGGATATTCATTGTCTGCTTTTTTTACCCATCTATCAATAGCTGATCTGCTTTGCGAGTCATTGAGAAATCTCCCTGGTCTTTGTGATTGAATCTGTGTTTGAAATTCACTGCTCGACTGAGGGACATTACAGATAATTGTATGTATTGGGTACAGAGATGAGGTAGTCATTCAAACATCATGTTAAACACTATTATTGCACACAGAGTGAGTCCATGCAACTTTGAGACTTGTTAAGTACATTTTTACTCCTGAACTTATTTAGGCTTGCCATAACAAAGGGGTTGAATACTTACTGACTCAAGACATTTCAGCTTTTCATTTTTTACTAATTTGTAAAATCTTTAAAAAACATAATTCCACTTTGACGTTATGTGGTATTGTGTGTAGGCCAGTGACCAAAAAAATCACAAAAACACAACATTTTGGTGAAAAAGTCAAGGGGTGTGAATACAAAGGGTGTGTAGAAGGAGTGTGTATACAGGCTCCCGGGTTGCACAGTGATCTAAGGCACTGCATCTCAGTGCTAGAGGAGTCACTAAAGACCCTGGTTTGATCCCGGGCTGTATCACAACCGGCCATGATTGGGAGTCCCATAGGGCGGCACAAAAGTGGCCCAGCGTCGTCCGGGTTTGGCTGGTGTAGGCCGTCATTGTAAAATAAGAATTTGTTCTTAACTGACTTGCCTAGTTAAATAAAGATGAAATAACATTAAAAAAATAATAATAATACGGGCAGCTGTATCGCCGGCGGTAGCTAGTAACGTGGCAATTTTTTGGACTACCAGGACTATACTTCAAGTAGGACAGCAGGCTACACAAGAAATAACTAATATTGGTAGCCATCTAGACGTCACCGTGATACAGTCTACTCAATGGGGAGAGCATGAACTGCAACCACACTGGGACAGTGTCCTTAGCTGTCACAGCCCTGTGATTCAGTTCACCTGGCACTCAGCTGCGCAACATACGTCATCATTTTACAGGCCAGGAGTGTCCGTACAGCCTCTCCCCCTTACCATTTGTTTAATTTAAACAACATTGTTAAATAAGGTCACAGTATTAGCTAAACCATCTCTCTTTACAGTAGTATCAACACATTTGGTGGTGCTGAAAGAAAGGAACATGTGAATTTGGTCAAATAATATGTGTTATTGTTTAGGCTTATCAATATTTTATTATATAGTTAACTAGGGTTTGAAGAAGGTGCACAGTATCTACAGTAGCTGTCTTATTTGTATTTGTTCAGTGCCTCAATTTATTTCATGAACAGTATTGGATATGGCTGTACAGATTCCTGTCTCGAATCAACCCAAGATGATGAAATGTGAAGAAGGGACAAAGTGCATGACAAGGTGGCCCAGATGAAGCAGCTGTTTTCAACCCCGTTGCCTCATTCTACAAAGAGCTCACTGAGTTGGAATGAAGACCTCTAGTGAGGTAAGTACACACACGACACAAGCTTGACATGTCCCTTGTCACCTGTCTTTTTACCGACAGAGTAACAGCCCTGGTGCTCTCTGTCTCTCATTCTATTATTTTTTGATTTTTCCAGGCTTGTCATAGGGATGAGGAGAGCTGTCAAATCAGAACTGAGGCAGATTGTTAGGGAGCCTCATAAGGAACACCTGATGCTGTGCTGACGTCTCTCTCCTGGATGCTCTCCTGCCCAAACTGTCCCGTTGTGTTTCACTGCCTCTGAATCGCCTTACGCCGAATAGAGTTGCCCCTGATCGTAGATCTAGAATTGTACCCAAGCTCAATTTTAAATCTCCCTCTGTCTCTCGCTCCCCCACACCTCCCACATACAATATAGTTTTAAAATAAGTGTTGTAATGATGCTCTTATTTGGTTACACATGTTAACTGTTGTTACTTCTATTTTCCATTCTGTTGTTCATTTGCAGTTCATTTTGTTACCAATTTGAAAAAAAAATATTTTATGTACGAATGTATTGTTTTCCTACGTTTACTTTTCAGTGAGACTTTCCCTGTAAATTTACAGCATAATCCTGGAACCTGAGTTACCAGGTTAATGCTGTAATTTTGCTTTAGAGCAGAGAAGCTGTAATATATTTCACGTTAGTAATCTTCTTACTGTAAAACATTACAACATCCCTGCTGTAAATTTACAGCAGGGATGCTGAATGCTGTAATATGTTTTACGGTAAGGAAAATAGTACCGTAATATACACTATATTATAGCATCTCTGGTGCCAGTATAATGCTGTACATTTACAGGGAAAAGTTTTACAGTGCATAATGGCACACACGGGCAGCCAGGCAGTGTGCAGTAGGTAGCTAGATGACCAGGAGTTGTCATAAGGCTGGACACAGCAATGACAGCTGAACCACACACACACAATCCCACAAGCATGACAAACAAAACCACAGCATGAGAAGAACAGAAGAAGGAGGCAACATTTCCACAGACCTTGTCAGAAGCCGCAGAGCCGTAGAAAACGTTTTTTCCTTCTCCAGTCCTCTCTCTTTTGCTCCTCTCTCTCTCACTCCTGCGTGTGCAGCTCCCTCCCCTTCTGTCTCTCAGCTGCTGAGCTCTTGCAGTTCTCAGGAAATGAATGGGGAGCTGCACAGAGAACTGTTGTACTTGCAAATGACTTAGCTTGCCCGCCCCCATCACATGATCTGCTAAATGTAGGGTGGGCCAGTGGGTGGAGGCTTCATAGGCAACTGGGAAGACAATATACTCTAGCTTGAACAGCATGCATCTAATTACATGGGGCCCCTCGTGGGAGGTTTCCGACGCATCGCATCCGTCCAGGCAGGCAGCTCTCTCTCACTCTCACTCTCTCTCCCTGCCTCTTTTTCTCTCTGCCTCTCAGGGCTGGGGGTGATCACTGGAGTGCCTCCCCATTTTAAAGGGACAATCAGCAGTTGCTAAATTCATTTTTGGACTTATTAATTAATGATATGTACCCATTGATTCGTATAAATGCCTCATTAGCACAGTTCAAACAACAAGCTCTCATAATCTCACTGCAGAATTAGACGTTCATCCACGTTCTCCAAACTTGAAATGTCAAAGCTGCTCCAAACCTCAAAATTAGAAGTGTTTTTGAAGCTCCTGCTGCTCTGTATCGTTCCATTTCTCCAGAAGTCAAATTTCAAAGGTAAGGTTTAAGGTTTGGGATATGGTTAAATCATAACGTTTAGGTGCTCATTCGAAATGGTTAAGGTAAGGGTTAAGGTTTGGGATAGACTTACAACCAAAAATAAAAAACAGAGTTCATTGCTGAGATCAAACACACAACCTTCTGATCAAAGTCAGGGGATTATGGCTTTCCACCACCTCTGCCATTCCAGAATTCTACCAAAACCCTAGTCTACTTGATGGTAGCAGCGCTCACTGTTGCCCCTAGTGGCCAGTTTTGAAGGCATTTTCCGACGTCCTCAGGACTTGGATAGATGTCAAATTTCTATGTTAATCTTGAACGTCTTGGTTTACCCCATCAGAACCCGACATATAAACTTCTTCTAATCGAATGTTTGTTTGCATTTACTTTGTTTACAAACACTGTATAGCCCAAAAACATACAGAGCTTTGTTTGCAAACACTGTATAGCCCAAAAAACATGGTTAAACCTATACTTTTGATATCGTGGATGGTCAGTTCTTGCATCCATAGCATTGCCTTTTGAATTTGAGAGTGGTTATATTTCTCCAGCCCCATCCCTCCACTTTTTACAGAAACAGTGGCGGGGAAGATGTTTTGTTATTGTTTCAACTGCTGATTGCTGCTTTAAAAGAGAAAGAGAGAGTAGAAGATAGGAGAGAGAGGGGATAGTGAAGACCCATCCTACTGGGCAAAAAATGGGGGAATCAACGTTGTTTCCATGTAATTTCAGCAGCAAAATTCAATGTGATGACGTTGGATCAACCTGGCAAACTGATTGTATTTTTTTTAATGGAATTTAGTATTGCCTTTGGAAAGTATTCTGACTTCTTGACTTTTTCCACATTTTCTTATGTTACAGCTTTATCCTAAAATTGATTAAATTACTTTTTCCCCTCATCAATCAACACACAATACCCTATAATGACAAAGCAAAAACAGGTTTTTAGATTATTATAAAAAATATAAAAAAATACAAAATAAATAAAAAACACCACATTTACATAAGTATTCAGACCCTTTGCTATGAGACTCACAATTGAGCTCAAGTGCAACCTGGTTCCATTGATCATCCTTGAGATGTTTCTACATCTTGATTGGAGTCTACCTGTGGTAAATTAAATTGATTGGACATTATATGGGAAGGCACACACCTGTCTATATAAGGTCCCACAGTTGACGGTGCATGTTAGAACAAAAATCAAGCCATGAGGTCGAAGGAATTGTCCGTAGAGCTCTGAGACAGGATTGTGTCGAGGCACAGATCTGGGGAAGGTTCGCGGAACATTTGTTTTTCAACAGGACAATGACCCAACACACCTCCAGGCTGTGTAAGGGCTAATTGACCAATTGAGATGGTTTGGGATGAGTTGGACCGCAGAGTGAATGAAAAGCTAACAAGTGCTCAGCATATGTGGGAACTCCTTCAATATGTTGGAAAAGCATTCCAGGTGAAGCTGGTTGAGAGAATGCCAAGAGTGTGCAAAGCTGTCATCAAGGCAAAAGGTGGCTACTTTGAAATATATAAAATATATTTTTTGGGTTACTACATGATTCCATATGTGTTATTTCATAGTTTTTATGTCTTCGATATTATACTACAACGTAGAAAATAGTAGAAATAAAGAAAAACACTTGAAACTTTTGACTGGTACTGTAATTTAGATAAGTCCATCGCTGTCCCTATAGCAGTAAATACTTTTTGTTATTACCTTTGGTGTTTGAAGTCTGCCCTTCTTCACCCAAATTAACATTTCTACCCCTGGGGAAGCATTTAAACACTTTATTCCAATGGCGTCCCCAAGGGCAGTAAAGCCTTTGTTATTACCTTTGCGCTTTAAGTCTGCCCTGAGGGAACCAAGTGATATTGACCCCAAACTAACATTACTGCCCCTAGGGAAGCACTTAAACAGTGCATTCAAATGGTTGCTCTAAGGATGGCTAATACTTTTTATAACTTTTTGCTCTTGAAATCTGCCCTTAGGGCACCAAGCAATCTTGACCCAGCCTATCATGACTGCCCCTGTGGAAGCATTTCAACAGTGCATTAAAAAGGATGCCCCAATGGCAGTTAAGACTTTTCAAAAAAGTATATTTTGTGCTTGAAGTTTACGCTTACACGCAACCCAAACCAGCTGCGCGAGTGCGCCATCGTGCATAAAATTATTTTGTCCCCCTACACAACGCGATCACGACACACAGGTTAAAATGGCAAAACAAACTCTGAACCAATGACATTATTTTGGGGACAGGTCGAAAAACATTAACCTCTACAGAGTACCTAACCCGGATCCGGGAGCACCCCCCCCCCCCCCACACACTGATTAGCATCGCTAGCATAGCGTCACAATTAAATAGTAGCATCTAAATATCATTAAATCACAAGTCCAAGACACCCAATGAAAGACACAGATCTTGTGAATAAAACCACCGTTTCAGATTTTTTAAATGTTTTACAGGGAAGACAAAATATGTAAATCTATTAGCTAAACACGTTAGCAAAAGACACCATTTTCTTACTCCAACAGTTTCTTACTCCATCAGGTGCTATCACCAATTCGGCTAAACTAAGATATTGATACCCACAAACCAACAAACAAATTCATAAGATGACAGTCTGATAACATATTTATGGTATAGCATAGTTTTTTTTTTTTAAATGTGCATTTTTCAGGTATAAATCACAGTTCTACATTGCAGCTGCAATCTGATATAGTGCTGATGCAGCTAGAACAATTACAGAGACCAACGTTATATAACTAATTACTTGTCTTAAAACATTTCAGAAAAAATACACAGCGTACAGACATTGAAAGCCCAACATCTGGTGAATCCAAACAATATTTCAGATTTTTTAAATGTTTTATAGCGAAAACAAAATGTATCGCTAAATTAGCATAACCAGGCCAGCCAGAACCGGCTGGACGCGCCCGACCAGTTCACATGCACGACAGATATATGAAATAACATCGTAAATTGGGTCTTACTATTGCTGGTCTTTCATCAGAATGTTGATCAAGGTGTCCTTAGTCCTGATGAGTCGTTCAATCCATTCACAATGGCAACCTCCCCTCTTCATTTAGCCTGGGTACTGGTCGACTGGCACGGTCCATGTCCAAAGTTAAAAAACTCAAAGAACGGAACACGGCAAAACTCCCGAAAAAATTCTAATAATCTGATTAAACTATATTGAAAAAACATACATTACGGTGATATGGTCACATGTATCAAACAAACTTCGACACGGAGATAGTTTTCATCCGTAACGTCAGCATAACAAAAGACAATGGCACCTCTGAAAACGCGCATCTCAGAAACCGGAAGTTGTCGGTCACGCTAAAGAAATAGGTCTTATTTCACGTCAGTACAAGATAAACAAAAAGTTTCTCCTCTGACGTCTTCCAGACACCCAGAGGAAGAAGAAGGAAGTGTGTTTCGGGTCATAGGTCGCGTGACCATATATAGGCAGAGCTTTGAAGCGAGCATACACATCTTGCAATCTTCTTCTGGCTCAGGGAAAGTGCTGTGAAATGACCTGTGTTTGACTCAGAGACAAAATTGGAACGGTTTTAGAAACCATAGCTTGTTTTCTATCCAATGGCATATGGTTATATGCATATAGTAACAGCAATAATTGAATAAGAGGCAGTTTAATCTGTAGAGGCAATTATGCTAATGTGAAACAGCACCCCCTGTATTCTCAAGAAGTTTTAAACATGTATGGCAATTTAGCTAGTTCGCTTGCACTTGCTAGCTAATTTGTCCTATTTAGCTAGCTTGCTGTTGCTAGCTAATTTGTCCTGCGATATAAACATTGAGTTGTTATTTTACCTGAAATGCACATGCTCCTCTACTCCGCCAATTAATCCACACATAAAACGGCCAACCTGTAAAGGTTGTCAATGTCGTTCTCCTCCTCAGACGAGGAGGAGCATGGATCGGACCAAGATGCGGAGTAGGAGGTATTCATGATTTTAATGGCAAACCAACAAACACTACAAATTAACAAAACAACAAACGTGACTAACCTGCAACAGTCCTGTGTGGCCCAAACGCTAACACAGGAAACAAACACCCACAAAACACCAGTGAAACCCTGGCTGCCTTAGTATGACTCTCAATCAGAGACAAACGATACACACCTGTCTCTAATTGAGAATCATACCAGGCCGAACACAAAACCCCACATAGAAATAGAAAACATAGACTGCCCACCCAACACTCACGCCCTGACCAATAAAGACATATAAAACAAGAGAAAACAGGTCAGGAACGTGACATAACCCCCCCCTTAAGGTGCGAACTCCGGGCGCACCAGCACAAAGTCTAGGGGAGGGTCTGGGTGGGCATCTGACCACGGTGGTGGCTCAGGCTCTGGGCGAGGTCCCCACCCCCCCATAGTCACTCACCGCTTCCGTATCCCCCTCCCAATGACCACCCTCCAACTCAACCCACCTAAATGAAGGGGCAGCATCGGGATAAGGGCCAGCACCGGGATAAGGGGCAGCAGCTCCGGGATAAGGGGCAGCAGCTCCGGGATAAGGGGCAGCAGCTCCGGGATAAGGGGCAGCAGCTCCGGGAGAAGGGGCAGCAGCTCCGGGAGAAGGGGCAGCAGCTCCGGGATAAGGGGCAGCAGCTCCGGGATAAGGGGCAGCTGCTCCGGGAAAAGGGGCAGCTGCTCCGGGATAAGGGGCAGCTCCGGACTAAGGGGCAGCTCCGGACTGAGTGGCAGCTCCGGACTGAGTGGCAGCTCATGACTGTAGGGCAGCTCATGACTGTAGGGCAGCTCATGACTGTAGGGCAGCTCATGACTGGAGGGCAGCTCATGACTGGAGGGCAGCTCATGACTGGAGGGCAGCTCATGACTGGAGGGCAGCTCATGACTGGCTGGCGTCTCTGGCAGCTCCTGACTGGCGGGCGTCTCTGGCAGCTCCTGACTGGCGGACGTCTCTGGCAGCTCCTGACTGGCGGACGTCTCTGGCAGCTCCTGACTAGCGGGCGTCTCTGGCAGCTCCTGACTGGCGGGCGTCTCTGGCAGCTCCTGACTGGCGGGCGTCTCTGGCAGCTCCTGACTGGCGGGCGTCTCTGGCAGCTCCTGACTGGCGGGCGTCTCTGGCAGCTCCTGACTGGCGGGCGTCTCTGGCAGCTCCTGACTGTCGGACGGCTCTAGCGGCTCCTGACTGACGGACGGCTCTACTGGCTCGGGACAGACGGGCGGCTCCAATGGCTCGGGGCAGACGGATGACTCAGATGGCGCTGGGCAGACGGATGACTCAGATGGCGCTGGGCAGACGGATGGCTCAGATGGCGCTGGGCAGACGGATGGCTGAGACGGCGCTGGGCAGACGGGCAGTTCAGGCGCCGCTGGACAGACGGGCAGTTCAGGCACCGCTGGGCAGACGGGCAGTTCATGCACCGCTGGGCAGACGGCAGACTCTGGCCGGCTGAGACGCACTATAGGCCTGATGCGTGGTGCCGGAACTGGAGGTACCGGGCTGAGGTCACGCACCTCAGGGCGAGTGCGGGGAGGAGGAACAGGGCTCTGGTGATGCACTGGAAGCCTGGTGCGTGGTGTAGGCACTGGTGGTACTGGGCTGGGGCGGGAAGGTGGCGCCGGATATACCGGACCGTGAAGGAGGACACGCGCTCTTGAGCACCGAGCCTCTCCAACCTTACCAGGTTGAATGGTCCCCGTAGCCCTGCCAGTGCGGCGAGGTGGAATAGCCCGCACTGGGTTATGCAGGCGAACCGGGGACACCACCTGTAAGGCTGGTGCCATGTACGCCGGCCCGAGGAGACGTACTGGAGGCCAGATATGTTGGGCCGGCTTCATGACATCCGGCTCGATGCCCAACCTAGCCCTCCCAGTGCGGCAAGGTGGAATAGCCCGCACTGGGCTAAGCACGCGTACTGGGGACACCGTGCGCTTTACCGCATAACACGGTGTCTGACCAGTACGACGCCCTCTCACTCCACGGTAAGCCCGGGGAGTTGGTTTAGGTATCCAACCCGGCTTCGCCCCACTCCCCTTTAGCCCCCCCCAAGAAATCTTTGGGTGAGCCTCTCGGGTTTCCAGCCACTCTGCCTTGCAAGCGCCTCATAATGCCGCCTCTCCGCTTTCGCTGCCTCCAGCTCCGCTTTGGGGCGGCGACACTCCACTGGCTGTGCCCAGGGTCCTTTACCGTCTAGGATCTCCTCCCAAGTCCATTCCTCTTCTCTCCATTGCTTTGGTTCTTGCCGTCCTTCTCCAATCCGCTTGGTCCTGGTTTGGTGGGTGTTTCTGTAAAGGTTGTCAATGTCGTTCTCCTCCTCAGACGAGGAGGAGCATGGATCAGACCAAGATGCGGAGTAGGAGGTATTCATGATTTTAATGGCAAACCAACAAACACTACAAATTAACAAAACAACAAACGTGACTAACCTGCAACAGTCCTGTGTGGCCCAAACGCTAACACAGGAAACAAACACCCACAAAACACCAGTGAAACCCTGGCTGCCTTAGTATGACTCTCAGTCAGAGACAAACGATACACACCTGTCTCTAATTGAGAATCATACCAGGCCGAACACAAAACCCCACATAGAAATAGAAAACATAGACTGCCCACCCAACACTTACGCCCTGACCAATAAAGACATAAAACAAGAGAAAACAGGTCAGGAACGTGACACAACCGAATCGTTTCTAGTCATCTCTCCTTCTTCCAGGCTTTTTCATATTTGAACTTATATGGTGATTGGCATCTAAACTTTCATAGTATTACCACGACAACCGGCAAAACAGTTCGCCTTTCAATCACCCACGTGGGTATAACCAATGAGGAGATGGCACGTGGTTACCTGCTTCTATAACCCAATGAGGAGATGGGAGAGGCAGGATTTCTGCATCAGAAATAGAAAGGAGTTCTATTTTAGCCTTTGGCATCGCAGACGCTCTTTGGCGCGCGCGAGCGAGCAGTGTGGGTGCAATAATTGAATAACATGGATTTTTTAATTTATTTTGTGACGCACGCGACGTGTCCGGTCTAGTCAGCATGTTATGATCTCATGTAGAGGTCTGTGTGGGACTGATTTCCTCATTCCGCTCCCACCTGCACCCACAGTTTTTCATACCGCACTGCCTGCTCCACCCAGCCCCCACTCGCTTTCTGTCCGACTCCCACCCAATACTGCAAGAACTGGTCCCAAACCCAACCGTAGTCCCACAATGTTATTTTAGGCGTGCGTAACATAGCTCACTTTCCAGCGATGGTCCCAGAAATTGTTTGCCCTATAGGCAATATCAAAATGCCCATTATATTCAACCTTATCTCAGAGCATTTGTGGCCGACCGGCTCAAATCGGTATCATGTAGCGAAATCGATATGTAATACCCTTGTCTGTTAGGTTTATGTACTCTTGTTTGTATATTTCTGTTTGTTCATAATAATAATAAAAATAAATCACCCAAGCTAACTTGCTAGCTACTTCCAGACACATAATGAGAGAACACCCCACTCTGCCCATTTTACTCACCCTATCCAGAGCGTTGGTGACTGTAATTGTGCTGCTGGCAACAATTTAGTTTACTGACACCGGCCATATTTCACGGGTGTTCAGCGTTCGTAAATTCATCAGTTAGTCTGTGCTCTGGTACACTCAGACGAGAGTCTTTTGTTTAGACATGTAGCTAGCTAGCTAGGTAAACAATTAACCATAATTCAAACTCATGACATTACTGCCCTGCATGAATCTGCAGGTAGCTAACCAAACAAGTTCAATGTTAGCTAGCTAACATTAGACTATAACTAGTCAAGCAAATGGCTATGACATACGAATAATATGTATCACACATGTAATGTTAGCTAGTGAGCCAGACAGCTAATGTTAGCTAGCTAGCTAACAGTACTCTTTAACTTGAAATGAAAAGACTTCATGTCAAACTTAGTAACGTGTAATATCTGAACATTTTGCTAGCTAGACTATCTAACCCGTATACATCATGGATGGACACATCTCCTGTCGGATGCCATTGTTGCCCTTAGTTTGAAGATGTAATCCGGAGACAGGTGTTTTCTCCATCTCCTTAGCCATCATACTCAAAATCCACTGATTTGAAAAGTCGGTCCTCCAGAAATTGGAGAGCATACATGAAACGTTAGCTAGCGAGCAAGCCAGCTAACTTTAGCTAGCTAACAGGTCACTTTAACTTGACATTAGGTTCATGCAGTTTTACTACGCGGTACATTTAAAAAAAATCTGCGATAGACTGCGTTAGATTACCTTGACATACTGACCAGCTCAAATAGACATGCTATATGGCAGACCAATCCAAACTCATCTCTCGGCATGTCCAGCCCACTCATTATCTCAGCCAATCATGGCTAGCGGGAAGGTTCCTGACTTTCTGTGGCTAAACCAACTAGGCTCGTAATTTAACAATTGTATTCCTATTTACAGATGGCATACAAGTTTGTTATTAAGGCACATGAAAGTTAACATGTTCGAGAAGGCATTTCTGTAAAAAAACAAAAACATTTTGAATAAAAAACTAAAGTTTAATTTCAAACGGCTCTTCTGTGAAGTAGTTACCCATGACCTACACCGAGTTTCCTGAAACGGGTCACGTGTATTAAAGTACAGTCGTGGCCAAAAGTTTTGGGAATGACACAAATATTAATTTTCACAATGTCTGCTGCCTCAGTTTGTATGATGACAATTTGCATATTCTCCAGAATGTTATGAAGAATGATCAGATGAATTGCAATTAATTGCAAAGTCCCTCTTTGTCATGCAAAATGAACTAAATCCCCCCCAAAACATTTCCACTGCATTTCAGCCCTGCCACAAAAGGACCAGCTGACATGTCAGTGATTATCTCGTTAACACGAGGACAAGGCTGGAGAACCCTCTGTCATGCTGATTTGAGTTTGAATAACAGACTGGAAGCTTCAAAAGGAGGGTGGTGCTTGGAATTATTGTTCTTCCTGCAAGGAAACATGTGCCGTCATCATTGCTTTGCACAAAATGGGCTTCACAGGCAAGGATATTGCTGCCAGTAAGATTGCACCTAAATCAACCATTTATCGGATCATCAAGAACTTCAAGGAGTGGTTCAATTGTTGTGAAGAAGGCTTAAGGGCGCCCAAGAAAGTCCAGCAAGCGCCAAGACCATCTCCTAAAGTTGATTCAGCTGCGGGATCGGGGCACCACCAGTACAGAGCTTGCTCAGGATTGGCAGCAGGCAGGTGTGAGTGCATCTGCACGCACAGTGAGGCGAAGACTTTTGGAGGATGGCCTGGTGTCAAGAAGGGCAGCAAAGAAGCAACTTCTCTCCAGAAAAACATCAGAGACAGACTGATATTCTGCAAAAGGTACTGGGATTGGACTGCTGAGGACTGGGGTAAAGTCATTTTCTCTGATGAATCCCCTTTCCGATTGTTTGGGGCATTCGGCAAAAAGCTTGTCCGGAGAAGACAAGGTGAGCACTACCATCAGTCTTGTGTCATGCCAACAGTAAAGCATCCTGATACCATTCATGTGTGGGGTTGCTTCTCAGCCAAGGGAGTGGGCTCACTCACAATTTTGCCTAAGAACACAGCCATGAATAAAGAATGGTACCAACACATCCTCCGAGAGCAACTTCTCCCAACCATCCAGGAACATTTTGGTGACGAACAATGCCTTTTCCAGCATGATGGAGCACCTTGTCATAAGGCAAAAGTGATAACTAAGTGACGCGGGGAACAAAACATCAATATTTTGGGTCCAGGGCCAGGAAACTCCCCAGACCTTAATCCCATTGAGAACGTGTGGTCAATCCTCAAGAGACGGGTTGACAAACAAAAACCCACAAATTCTGACAAACTCCAAGCATTGATTATCCAAGAATGGGCTGCCATCAGTCAGGATGTGGCCCAGAAGTTAATTGACAGCATGCCAGGGCGGATTGCAGAGGTTTTGAAAAAGAAGGGTCAACACTGCAAATATTGACTCTGCATCATCTTCATGTAATTGTCAATAAAAGCCTTTGTCACTTATGAAATGCTTGTAATTATACTTCAGTATTCCATAGTAACATCCTACAAAAATATCTAAAGGCACTGAAGCAGCAAACTTTGTGGAAATTAATATTTGTGTCATTCTCAAAACTTTTGGCCACAACTGTAGTCAAAAGTTTAGTATTTGGTCTCATATTCATTTTTATTGTGAATAAGAATAGAATATGTTTCTAAACACTTCTACGTTAATGTGGATGCTACCATAATTATGGATAATCCTGAATGAATTGTGAATAATGATCAGTGAAAAAGTTACATACGTACAAATATCACACCCCCTAGACACGCTAACCACTCACCATTACAATAACAGGGAAGGTTAGCATTTTTGGGGGGGTATGATATTTGTGTCTCTAACTTTCTCACTCATCATTATTCAGGATACATTCAGGATTCAAATCAAATCAAATTGTATTTGTCACATGCGCCGAATACAACAGGTGTAGACCTTACCGGGAAATGCTTACATGATTATCCGTAATCATGCTTGCATCCATATTAATGTAGAAGTATTTAGAAGTTTACTATATTATTATTTACAGCTAACAGTCTGCACTTTAACCCCATAGTCATTGTATCCCTTCATCTAAAGTGCTAGAGTACAGAGCCAAATGAACAAAAAATGTGTCACTGTCCCAATACTTTTGGAGTTTACTGAAGGGTTGGCTGTTGGACTTTTTTGTAAGGGCATGTTTGTACAAACGACATCAATCTTCATAAATGGGAGCAATTAAAAGATGACTTATGCTCGTTGGCAGGCTAAAGGAGACAGACAAGCAGGTTCTCATTTCAAGACTTCTACCAACAGTAGGTCACTGAATCGAAGGTTTTAGACGTTTCCTCTGACTACACTACTGGCTTAAATCCTGCTGTTCCCTGACAATTTGGACCACTTTTGGGAGGCCCCAGGTTTTACTAGAGAGGCTTGCATCCAAATATGAAAGGGGCAAAAGTTATCTCAGCTAACAAGGAGGCTCTTATAACACATTGACAAAAAAACAGCCCAACCCCCAGTCAGGTAAGCCTTAGTTCCAACAGTGCTCTATTGCCGCACCGAACTAAAAAATATTAAACTTTCTCTTTGGAAGGGCAGGGAGTGCTGTCTGAAACAGAATGCACTTCGTCTAACTTTTGACAATAGTTTGGTAGCCTCTGCAGCTCTGTCGGCGTGGGTGAAGCAGCGCACTTGAGCATTTTTCCATCGTCTTCTCACCAGATTAATGGTATATCACTGGGGTCGAGCTCCCTGCCATCCATGACCTCTATAAAAGGTGGTGTGAACAATAGGCCCAGAAAATCGTTAAAGATTCCAGCCACCCAAGCCATAGACTTTTCTCTCTGCTTCCGCATGACAAGCGGTACCGGTGCACCAAGTCCAACACGCTCCTGAACTGCTTCTATCTCAAATGCTAACAGAATTGCTACACGTATTATCTGAGATGACCTTTGTATTTTATTTTAGGACTGTCTCTATGCAGACTCATAAAATCAAACACACAGCCATGCAATCACCATAGCCAAACATTGACAGTAGACTGGTCTTACTGAAGAGCTCAGTGACTTTCAACATTGCACCATCACAGGATGCCACCTTTCCAACAAGTCAGTTTGTCAAATTTCTGCCCTGCTAGAGCTGCCACGGTCAACAGTAAGTACTGTTATTGTGAAGTGGAAACATCTAAGAGCAACAACGGCTCAGCCGTAAAGTGGAAGGCCACACAAGCTCAAAGAACGGCACCTCGGAGTGCTGAAGCTCGTAAAATCATCTGTCCTCGGTTACAACACTCACTAGCGAAATTCCAAACTGCCTCTGGAAGCAACGTCAGAGCAAGTACTGTTCATCGGGAGCTTCATGAAATGGGTTTCCATGGCCGAGCAGCCGCACAAAAGCCTAAGATCACAATGCGCAATGCCAAGTGTTGGCTGGAGTGGTTTAAAGCTTGCCTCCATTGAACTTTGGAGCAGTGGAAACGCGTCCTCTGGAGTGATGAATCACAGTCCAATGGAATAATCTGGGTTTGGCGGATGCCAGGAGAACACTGCATAGTGCCAACTGCAAAGTTTGGTGGAGGAGGAATAATGGTCTGGGGCTGTTTTTCATGCTTCTCCTTAGTTCCAATGAAGGGAAATCTTAACGCTACAGCATACAATCACATTCTAGATCAGGGGTGTCAAACATACGGCCCGCGGGCCGGAACCGGCCCCCAAGGAGGTTCGATCAGGCCCGCAGGATAATTTGAAAGTGGAAAAAATGCATAAAAGACATGGAATTAATATTTTTAATTCGCTGCAATTCATGGATTATCCGCTAAGGGGCGCACTCTTTCCATCAGAGTAGAAGACAAGCCGCATCACTGAGACAGACTGAAAACAGCAGACGGTATCAATGCGCCATCTGCTGCTTGTTACGACGTTGTTAATACCTTGGTCTCTACCTCTCCGCTACACCCTCATTAGCCAAAATGTCGTTATCCAAACGGAGAAAAGTAGATAAGGAGTGTAGAATTTTCAAAGAAAAATGGACCACGTCCTATTTATTTACAGAGATGCACGGAAAACCTTCGTGCTTGGTGTGTTTGCAACAAGTTTCGGTATTGAAGGAATATAATATTCGACGCCACTACGAGACTCATCACAGCGAAAAATATGACGGCTTGCAAGGACAACTGAGAAGAGATAAGATTAACGAATTGCTGGCGGGTCTGAGGAAACAGCAGTCAACTTTCATCCAGAGCCGAGAAGTCAGTGAAGCAGCGGTAAAAGCCAGCTACCTAATTGCTAGCGAAATAGCATTAGCATCGAAGCCGTATTCCGACGGTGACTTTGTTAAACGATGCATGATGAAGGCGGCTGAACTTGTATGTCCCGAGAAGCGACAAGCTTTTGCCAATATTAGCCTGACGAGGAATACTATAGCAGAGAGGATTTCGGAACTATCGGCAGATTTAGACAGTCAATTGAAACGTTTCTGGACATTTCACTGTATTTTGCACCAGGAGGCATTGTGTTGCAAGTCGCTGAAAATGGACCACGTCATGGAGGTGGTTGTTCGCACTGTAAATTTCATCCGGTCCAGAGGTCTGAACCATCGTCAGTTTGACAAACTTCTCAGCGACAGCAACATTACCCACAGCCTGCCATACCACACTGAAGTGAGATGGTTAAGCCGAGGCGCTGTGCTGAGGCAATTCTTTGATCTACGAGAGGAAATCGGACAGTTCATGGAGAAAAAAGGAAAACCGGTGTTGGAATTACAATCTCAGGAATGGCTACGGGACCTTGCATTCTTGGTTGATATTACTGAACACTTGAACAATCTGAACAAAATGTTGCAAGGCCGCAAAAAAGTTGTCACACAGTTTTCTGACAACATACATGCATTTAAGTTGAAGCTGACTTTGTGGGAGATGCAACTGGCAAATGGCAACCCTGCTCATTTCCCCTGTCTGAGAGATGTGTGTGTGACCAGACCTGATGCGGACATGAAACTGTACAAAGACAAAATTGCAGGACTACTGCGGGAGTTTGAGAAACGTTTTCAGGTATTTGGTGAACTTGAGACAGAATTTTCAGTTTTTCGCTCACCTTTCACAGTTAAAGCTTCTGATCTGCCGGTCGAAATTCAGCTAGAGATAATTGATTTGCAGTGTGATGCAGATTTGAAGGGCAAATTTGCCTCTGTAGGTCTGGACAGATTTTATCAGTATCTACTACCAGGGTACCCCAAATTAACAGCCCTGGCTGCTAAAATTTTGTGCATGTTTGGGACAACCTACCTTTGTGAACAAATTTTCTCAGTGATGAATATCAATAAAACAAAAATGCGTTCAAGGCTCACAAACAAGCACTTAAATGACATTCTGAAAGTGACAGCTAGTCAGGACATGACACCTGGTGTTGATGCACTTGTACAGGCCAAAAGATGCCAAGTTTCAGGAACAAATACAAGTCCAGACTAGACTAACACCTTTAAAATGCTGCGTTAGATACTGTCTGCATTGAAAGAATACAGCTCTGTGAAGATGAATCCTTACTGTGGTGATTTAAAAAAATGTGCACTTTAATGTTAGTCAGCAGCTTCAAAACAAAAGTTGTGTGATGGAATTCTACTGTTCATACAACTCCATAAATTTTCAGTATGTATTGTAAGTGTATGTATGTTTCATGTATGAAGTTTACAGATTTACAGGACAGGAGAACACTTTCTTCATTACACATTTAAAATCACTCTCCTTAGTTTGTAAGGTGTACGCAGGGATTACATTTAGATTTTATATGCGTATGTGTAAGTGGTTTAAAAATTCCTTTCTTTAAAAGTCTCATTTAATCTTAAAGTGCATTACTATATTTTTCAGTACCAATTAAAGTTTTGTGCCTTTGTACAATCAGTGGGATCAGTTGCAATGCATATTTGTGAATGATAAAAGTAAATTGCACATTTGTCTAAGGAAATATGAGGTGTTTCATGAAATGTTTTGTAAAAGGATAGTTCATTAAATTTCAATATTTTCCTAATGTTCTTCTGCTTCTTTACACCAAAACAAAGGAAAGACATGATATTTTGGTTATTTATAGCAGAGTATGGTATAATTTTAATGGTCCGGCCCACTTGACATCTCCCTAGGCCGTATGTGGCCCACGATGCGAAATGAGTTTGACACCCCTGTTCTAGATGATTCTGTGCTTTGGCAACAGTTTAGGGAAGGCTATTTCCTGTTTCAGCATGAAAATGCCCCCATGCACAAAACGAGGTCCATACAGAAATGTGTTTTCAAGATCGGTGTGGAAAAACATGACTGGCCCGCACAGAGCTCTGACCTATACCCTATCGAAAATCTTTGGGACAAATTGGAACGCCGACTGTGAGCCAGGCCTAATCGCCCAACATCAGTGCCCGACTTCATTAATGCTCTTGTGGCTGAATGGAAGCAAGTCCCCGCAGCAATGCTCCAACATCTAGTGGAAAGCCTTCCCAGAAGAGTGGAGGCTGTCACAGCAGCAAAGGGGGGACCAACTCAATATTAGTGCCCATGATTTTGAAATTAGATGTTTGACAAGCATGTGTCCACATACTTTTGTTCATATAGTCATGTAGTTAAAAAATTAAAGCAGGAAGATCCAGTGACTCGGTCTACAAAAAGTGGTCAGATGAAGCAGATGCTAATCTACAGGACTGTTTTGCTAGCACAGATTGGAATATGTTCCGGGATTCTTCTGATGGCATTGAGGAGTACACCACATCAGTCACTGGCTTTATCAATAAGTGCATCGAGGATGTCGTCCCCACAGTGACTGTACGTACATACCCCAACCAGAAGCAATGGATAACAGGCAACATTCGCACTGAGCTATAGCGTAGAGCTGCCGCTTTCAAGGAGTGGGACTCTAACCAGGAAGTTTATAAGAAATGCCCTCCGACGAACCATCAAACAGACAAAGCATCAAACACGACTAAGAATGAATCGTACTACACTGGCGCCGACGCTCGTCGGATCTGGCAGGGCTTGCAAAATATTACAGACTACAATGGGAAGCACAGCAGAGAGCTGCCCAGTGACACGAGCCTACCAGATGAGCTACATAACTTCTATGCTCGCTTCGAGGCAAGTAACACTGAAACATGCATGAGAGCATCATCTTTTCCAAATGACTGCGTGATCGCGCTCTCCGCAGCCGATGTGAGTAAGACCTTTAAACAGGTCAACATTCACAATGCCGCAGGGCCAGATGGATTACCTGGACGTGTACTCCGAGCATGCACTGACCAACTGGGAAATGTCTACAATGACAGTTTCAACCTCTCCCTGTCTGAGTGTCTAATACCAACATGTTTCAAGCAGACCACCATAGTCCCTGTGCCCAAGAACACTAAGGAAACCTGTCTAAATGACTACCGACCCGTAGCACTCACGTCTGTAGCCATGAAATGCTTTGAAAGGCTGGTCATGGCTCATATCAGTTTACGATTGGCTCATTCATCCCCCTCCTCTCCCCTGTAACTATTGCCCAGGTTGTTGCTGTAAATGAGAACGTGTTCTCAGTCAACTTACCTGGTAAAATAACGGATAAATATATATATTTTTAAATATCAACACCATTATCCCAGAAACCCTAAACCCACTCAATATTTGCATACTTCACCAACAGATCCATAGATGATGCAATCTCTATTGCACTCCACACTGCCCTTTCACACCTGGACAAAAGGAACACCTATGTGAGAATGCTATTCATTGACTACAACTCAGCATTCAACACCATAGTGCCTTCAAAAATCATCACTAAGCTAAAGACCCTGTGACTAAACACCTCCCTCTGCAACTGGATCCTGGACTTCCTGACGGGCCGCCCCCAGTTGGTAAGGGCAGGTAACAACACATCCGCCAAGCTGATCCTCAACACGCTGATCCTCAACACGGGGCCCCTCAGGGGTGTATGCTCAGTCCCCTCCTGTACTCCCTGTTCACTCATGACTGCACGGCGAGCATGTCTCCAACACCATCATTAAGTTTGCTGATGACACAACAGTGGTAGGCCTGATCACTGACAACGATGAGACAGACTATAGGGAGGAGATCAGAGACCTTACTCTGTGGCGCAAGGACAACAACCTCTCCCTCAACGTGACGAGATAAAGGAGATGATTGTGGACTACAGGAAAAGAAGGACCGAGCACGCCCTCATTCTCATCGATGAAGCTGTAGTGGAGCAGGATGAGAGCTTCAAGTTCCTTGGCGTCCACCTCACCAACAAACTAACATGGTCCAAGCACCTCAAGACAGTCGTGAAGAGGGGACGAAAAAACAAATTCCCTATCAGGAGACTGAAAAGATTTGGCATTGGTCCTTAGATTCTCAAAAGGTTCTACAGCTGCACCATCGAGAGCATCCTGACCGGTTTTATCACTGCCTGGTATGGCAACTTCTCAGCCTCCGACCGCAAGGCACTAGAGAGGGTAGAGCGTATGGCCCAGTACATCACCGGGGCCAAGCTTCCTGCCATCCAGAACCTCTATACCAGGTGGTGTCAGAGGAAGGACCTAAAAATTGTCAAAGACTCTAGCCTCCCTAGTCATAGACTGTTCTCTCTGCTACACCGTGGCAATCGGTACCCGAGCGCCAAGTCTAGGTCCAAAACGCTTCTAAACAGCTTCTACCCCCAAGCCATAAGACTCCTGAACAGCTAATCAAATGGCTACCCAGACTATTTGCAGTGCCCCCCCTCACCCCTTTTTTACAACACTGCTACTCTTTGTTGTCATCTATGCATAGTCACTTTAATAACTCTACCTACATGAACATAGTACCTCAACAGACCGGTGCCCCTGCACATTGACTCTGTATCAGTACCCCCCTGTCTATAGTCTCGCTTTAGTTATTTTACCGCTGCTCTTTAACCTGTTTGGGCTGCAGGGGCAGTATTGAGTAGCCAGATAAAAGGTGCCCATTTCAAATGGCCTCGTACTCAATTCTTGCTCGTACAATATGCATATTATTATTACTATTGGATAGAAAACACTCTCTAGTTTCTAAAACCGTTTGAATTATATCTGTGAGTCAAACAGAACTCATTTGGCACAAACTTCCTGACCAGGAAGTGGAAAGTCTGAAATCGAGGCTATGTTCTACTTCCTGCCTATAAATGGGCATGATACGTATTAGTATACGTGCACTTCATAGACCTTCCCCTGGATGTCAAGAGGCGGTGAGAGAAGAAATTTAGTGTTTATCTTGGTCTGAAGTGGAATACAAGCTCTTTGTATGACATGTCCCCCATTTCTTGTTTTCTGGAGAGCGCGAAGAGGGACCTGGATTTGCCTTCTGTTTAGCTGTCGTTATAGGCGACTAATATCTCCGGCTTTGATTTTATTTGATACATGTGACCATATCATCGTACAGTATGTTTTTTCAATATAGTTTCATCAGATTATTGAAATTTTTTCGGGAGTTTTGCCGTGTTCCGTTCTCTTCCGTTTGTTGACATGGAGAGTTTCGCGCCACTTGGCTAGTGTGCTTGCTAAATCGAGAGGGAAAATGGACGTTCTAAATCCAAACAACGATTGTTCTTGACAAAGGACCCCTTGTCCAACATTCTGATGGAAGATCAGCAAAATTAAGAAACAGTCTATGATGCTATTTCATATATCTGTCGTACATGTGAACTAGTCGTCGGCGCCCAACTTTGGGGTACTCTAGCTATGCCGAAGCTGGATGTCGTAATGAAGTTATTTTTTAGAATTCTAACACTGCGATTTCATTAAGAACTAAGGGATCTATCATTTCCTATACAACATGTATTTTTTAGTTATGTTTATGAATAGCTATTTGGTCAGAATATGTGTGTCAGAAAAAGTGTCCGAAAAATATCCGGACGTTGTGGAAAAAGTAGCTACGATAGCAACATGTATAACCACTGATTTCAGCTCTAAATATGCACATTTTCGAACAAAACATAAGTGTATGTATAACCTGATGTTATAGGACTGTCATCTGATGAAGAATATCAAGGTTAGTCAAAAATTATATTTCTTTTAATTGGTTTGTAACGATCGCTAACTTTTACTGCTGGGAAATGGCTTGTCTTTCTGGCTATTGTGGTAAGCTAATATAACGCTATATTGTGTTTTCGCTGTAAAACACTTAATAAATCGGAAATATTGTCTGGAATCACAAGATGCCTGTCTTTCATTTGCTGTACAGTATGTATTTTTCAGAAATGTTTTATGATGAGTAATTAGGTATTTGACGTTGGTGTCTGTAATTATTATGGCTGCTTTCGGTGCAATTTCTGATTGTAGCTGCAATGTAAACTATGATTTATACCTGAAATATGCACATTTTTCGAACAAAACATAGATTTATTGTATAACATGTTATAAGACTGTCATCTGATGAAGTTGTTTGTTGGTTAGTTTGATTGGTTCTTGGTTAGTTAGGTTGGCTTTGTGCATGCTACCTGTGCTGTGAAAAATGTCTGTCCTTTTTTTGTATTTGGTGGTGAGCTAACATAAATATACGTGCTGTTTTCGCTGAAAAACATTTTAAAAATCCGACATGTTGGCTGGATTCACAAGATGTGTACCTTTCATTTGCTGTATTGGACTTGTTAACTTCTTGCGACTATAGGGGGTGCTGTTTCAAATTAGCATAATTGTCTCTACAGATGAAACGGCTTCCTACTCAATTCTTGATCGTACAATATGCATATTATTGTTATTATTGGATAGAAAACACTATCTAGTTTCTATAGCCGTTTGAATTATGTCTCTGAGTGGAACAGAACTCTTTCTACAGCGAAATCCATGACAGGTTTTGCGAAGGTCTGAGAGCGAAGCTCTGATCTCAGTTCAGTTTAAAGGGGTGTGTATATCCTATGGAACGACACGAACTGCACCCGCCTTCCCCTGGATGTCAGTAACCAATGAGAAGTGGAATGGGCTTCCTGCGTAGCTCTCAGAGGTTATAAAACACCAAGGAGTGAGGTACGCCATCTTTTCGACGTTGAACTTTACGCAGAGAGAGACCCCGGGATGCCATTTTCGAACGCTTAGTAATGAACTTTAGATATATCAGTCTGTAATTTAATTTGATATAGGTGTTAGAAACATCATAATGAAGCTATTTGAAACCGAGATATATCAGATTATGCGAGTATATTGCTATTTTTCGGAATTTCCTCAGTATTGCGTAATGAGGATTTGGACACGTTAGCTAATGTTAGCAATTGTTAGCTATAGTTAGCTGCTATATCAGAAGTTGAATGCAACGTTTTACAACCAAGCAACGATTCTTTTGGACAAAAGTACCACTTGGCCAAGATTCCGATGGAAGCTCGTCGAAAAGTAAGAGCTATTTATGATGTTATTCCATTTTTATGTGGAAAAATGTAAACTCAATAACGGTAAATAGTGACGCCGTTATTGCGGCACTAGTCTGTCTGTAACGCACACTGTATGTCTAGTAACGTTAATTTTAAAAATCCAACTTAGCGGTTGCATTAATAACTAATGCATCTTTCATTTCATGGCCAACCTGTATTTTTTTAGTCAAGTTTATGAATAGTTTTCGATAAAAATAGTTGTATTATCATGATGCTGCCGGGCAGATTGCTTGAGTAGTTGGACAGTATTTCCATTGTGTAAGCACGATTTGTGCCGCTAAATATGCACATTTTCGATCAAATTGTATATGTATGTTGTAATGTGATGTTACAGGAGTGTCATCTGAAGAATTCTGAGAAGGTTAGTGAAAAAATTTATATATTTTGGCGATGTTTACGTTATCGCTCTCTTTGGCTAGAATCAATGCTCTGGTAACGTTTGCATATGTGGTATGCTAATATAACGATTTATTGTGTTTTCGCTGTAAGACACTTAGAAAATCTGAAATATTGTCTGTATTCACAGGATCTGTGTCTTTCGATTAGTGTATGCTGTGTATTTTTACGAAATGTTTGATGATTAGTAAGTAGGTAAACACGTTGCTCTATGTAGTTGTTCTAGTCCATTTGTGACGGTGGGTGCAATTGTAACCTATGACATCTACCTGAAATATGCACATTTTTCTAACAAAACCTATCCTATACCATAAATATGTTATCAGACTGTCATCTGAGGAGGTTTTTTCTTGGTTAGTGGCTATCAATATCTTAGTTTAGCCGAATTGGTGATAGCTACTGGTGTTGAGAGAAAATGGTGGACAAGAAAAATGGTGATTTTTGCTAACGTGTTTAGCTAATAGATTTACATATTGTGTCTTCCCTGTAAAACATTTAAAAAATCTGAAATGGTGGCTTTATTCACAGGATCTGTATCTTTCATTAGGTGTCTTGGACTTGTGATTTAATGATATTTAGATGCTACTATTTAATTGTGACGCTATGCTAGCGATGCTAATCAGTGTGGGGGGGGTGGGGGGTGCTCCCGGGCCCGGGGTAGGTGCTCGGTAGAGGTTAATAACTAATGCATCTTTCATTTCATGGCCAACCTGTATTTTTTTAGTCAAGTTTATGAATAGTTTTCGATAAAAATAGTTGTATTATCATGATGCTGCCGGGCAGATTGCTTGAGTAGTTGGACAGTATTTCCATTGTGTAAGCACGATTTGTGCCGCTAAATATGCACATTTTCGATCAAACTCTATATGGATTGTGTAATATGATGTTACAGGAGTGTCATCGGAAGAATTCTGAGAAGGTTAGTGAAAAAATTTATATATTTTGGCAATGTTGACGTTATCGCTCTCTTTGGCTAGAATCTATGCTCTGGTAATGTTTGAACATGTGTTATGCTAATATAACGATTTATTGTGTTTTCGCTGTAAGACACTTAGAAAATCTGAAATATTGTCTGTATTCACAGGATCTGTGTCTTTCGATTAGTGTATGCTGTGTATTTTTACGAAATGTTTGATGATTAGTAATTAGGTAATACACGTTGCTCTATTTATTTATTCTAGTCCATTTGTGACGGTGGGTGCAATTGTAAACTATGAAATCTACCTGAAATATGCACATTTTTCTAACAAAACCTATCCTATACCATAAATATGTTATCAGACTGTCATCTGATGAGTTTTTTTCTTGGTTAGTGGCTATCAATATCTTAGTTTAGCCGAATTGGTGATAGCACCTGATGGAGTAAGAAACTGATGGAGTTAGAACAGTGGTGTCTTTTGCTAACGTGGTTAGCTAATAGATTTACATATTTTGTCTTCCCTGTAAAACATTTTAAAAATCTGAAATGGTGGCTTTATTCACAGGATCTGTATCTTTCATTAGGTGTCTTGGACTTGTGATTTAATGATATTTAGATGCTACTATTTAATTTTGACGCTATGCTAGCGATGCTAATCAGTGTGGGGGGGGGGGGGGGTGCTCCCGGATCCGGGGTAGAGGCTCGTTAGAGGTTAATGTGTGAAAGTTAAATATTAAAAAAATATATATATTTTGAATTTCGCGCCCTGCACTTGAGCTGGCTGTTGTCATAAGTGTACCGACGTCGGGCTTGCAGCCAGAAGAAGTTAAAAAGACTAGAAGATAAGTAGTACATTTCTCCTCAACCATCAACAGTGAAGAATATAATGCATGTTTTGATGTTAGTTCTGTGTGTGCAGTTAAGGGCAAGGTGTGCTGCTTTGTTTTGAGCCAGCTTTAGCTCAGCTAGGTTCTTTGTTAACACTTTAGAACCCATAGCGGCCATCAACAGCCTCTCTTTAAATTACTATAGCGACCGTGAACAGCCTTGTTTCTCTAACAATAATATCTGTGTCACTATCGCAAAATGAACTTGCAAACAACCTGTTGTCGTATTCGCCTGGCTGTTGTCATCAATCACAGGCCGGAAACAGGGTATGCTGTCATGTTACACCCTGATCTGTTTCACCTGCCCCTGTGATTGTCTCCATCCCCTCCAGGTGTCACTTATTTTCCCCAGTGTATTTATCCCTGTGTTTCCTGTCTCCCTGTGCCAGTTCGTCTTGTATGTTTTCCAAGTCAACCAGCGTTTTTCCCGTTCTCCTGCTTTTGACTATTCTCCTTTTATCTAGTCCTCCCGGTTTTGACCCTTGCCTGTTTCTGTACTCTGTACCCGCCTGCCTGACCTTTCTGCCTTGACCACGAGCCTGTCTGCCACTATGTACCTCCAGAACTCTGATCTGGTTTAGACCTTTTGCTTGTTCACAACCATTCTCTTGGCTACTCCTTTTGGATTAATAAACATTGTAAGACTCCAACCATCTGCCTGTGTCTGCATCTGGGTCTCGCCTTGTGTCATGATACTGTCATTTGACTTTTCAATGTTTTTTTCACTTCATTACTCAAAATTACTGCGCCGAAGTGGACTTGACTTTTCACTGTGAAAGAGGTGATAAGGATTCAGACACGTCCTTGCACTTTGAAAAGCGATGATGTCGAGGTGAGTGAAATAAGTAAATAGTAGATACATGTTTGGTGTTTGATGCTATGAAACTTGGGGAATAGTTATCAGACAAGCAAATCCTGTCATGATCACACGGTTGGTATAGGCGAGCACATCAGCGGTGGAGCTCAAAAGATTGCTCTCTGTGTCATGGAAATAGTTGTAGTGTTTAGCTGTATATGGTCAGCTAACTAGTTAGTTGTTTTGTCTTGTTTCAACCGATGTAATTCATATGGAAACTGCCCAAGCTGCTTGCTATAGCTAGCTATCTAGTTAGTCTGTTAGGCTAGAAAAGTTGTGTGTAGCGGTAAATCTGGGCTACGCTCAGGAAGCATCAACCTCAACTATCACTTTCACAAGCTAGCCATACAGACAACCAGCTAACTAGCCACTGAAATTAAGATTAGAGCAATTTATGTTTCTGTAGGTTATGGTTTGTCATGTTCACTTGGTGCAGATATTCATTGGCTATAAATTGCCTCGTTTTCCAATTATTTGACAGCTTAGCTGTCGTGTTAGGGTAGAAGCCCGCGCAGTGGAGCTCATATTATATTGAGTTGGATATTTGTTTACATAGCCAGCTAACAAGTTGCTTGTTATGTCCTGTTTCTACCGACGCAATTCATTTGGAAACTGTCCCAGATTCACTGGCAAACTCTGTAGTTAGTCGAGAGAGAGAGAGAGGAACCCATGGAACCCCCTAAGAGGTTAGGAAGAGAGTATGTGTATGGTTGAGAGAAAAAAAGAGAGGAGTTATAGATGATTGGAGGGATCGAGATGTGTAGTGAGAGGAGAGTGAAGAGGAGAGAAGGAGAGAGCAAGAGGAGAGGGAGAGTGAAGAGGAGGGAGAGGAGAGAAGGAGAGAGCAAGAGGAGAGTGGTAGGAGAGAGGAAGAGGAGAGTTAAGAGGAAGGAGAGGAGAGGAGAGTGGAGGGAGAGAGAGAGGAGGAGGGAGAGGAGGAGAGAGAGGAGGAAGCAGAGGGGAAGAGGGAGAGCACACCTGAGATGGGAGACTATGTTTCCATGGAGTGTGCCCCAAGTACCACCATTTACCCCACAGTACCACACAGCCTGGGCCTAAAGTGACAGGGGTTTTTAAGTTTTTAAAAGCAGTAGGAACTTCTGTCTGTTCCAGAGTTTGTAATGGATTACAACAAGAAAATGGGTGGGGTTGACCATCTTGACCCTGCAAAGGTCCCTTCCCAGAAACCGCAGGCGCAGGTCCCTGAAGGTATTCAGAATGTGGCTTGTGCATTCGCTTTGTGATATGTCTACAGTGGCAGGAAGAGGGTAGCCAAGAGTGTGGCACCCGGGCATGTTGACCTAGTTGTAACTAATTTGAAAGCAGGTGAAGTTGAAGGGCGACAAAGAGTAGGAAATGTGTAGAAACCTCCTTTGTGTTTTGTGCCACTTTGCAGGATCTGCTTCCAGAAGTTCCATGACATGTTGTATGTTAAATGCAAACAATAAAGTGACAGTGTGAAATATGAATTTGTCCTACAAATTCTTTAAGGAAATGTGGTACTTTTAAAAAAAATTCTGAACTTTTGTTTAGTATCTTATCTCTTTATCTGTTTCTATCTAATACATTCACTGAATTGTTGTCAAAGTAGGCTACTATTTATACATTGTGTGTCAGGCCTGGTCTGTATTAAATCTTATTGAGAGAGGTTATCTACATTTTGAAATAGTCTCTGAATGGTTGTTTTGCATTTTCATATTGTTACATAAGTAAGAATCATTTACAATCAATCACATTATGGATAATTCAAAAGATAACATTTTTTACAAGTATAATATATTATACTTGGTGTACTTTGAGTGAGTAATTTAGTCAAATTTACTACAATAAATGTGTTTTTGATACTGAGTCTCTTTACAGAATGAAAGGCAAAATAAGTGTTATTCCTATTTACATGAACATGGTGTCATTCTAAAGAAGAGGTTATGCTCTTTAAAACTAAGTTAACTTGTAATTGCCATTTGTTCTTTGTTTTTGAGCTATGTCTGTTTGAAATGTGTGTGAAAAATAGACTTATCTGGAAAATTCTCAGTAATCTATAGCAGCATTCTAGAATTATATTAAAATCTACAAGGTTAATTACCCATTCTGACACTGACTGTAACTCCTTGCTAAGAGTCTCAGTGAGCTCACTGGTTGTAGGTGCTGATATGTAGAGTGTGAAATCACATAGTCATTTTTAGCTTCTTGTAATTCGAGTGGCAAATACTTTGTTAAAATAGAGAAGAGTAACGTCCCAAGGACACTGCCCCGAAGGACACTGCACTATACATACAGTATCTGATGTTAGAGAAGCTTCCATTGAAGAACACTCGCTGGGTTCTATTGGATAAGTAACTAAGTAACCAACCATGTCATGGCAGGTGATGTAAAGCCATAACAAGTGAGTTTTTCAATAACAAATGATGATCAATAATATCAAAGGCTTGCAGTGAAATCTAACAATACAGCTCCAACTATCATTTTATTATCCATTTATTTTAGCCAATCATCAGTCAGTGCAGTACAAATTAAGAAACATTAATTATATTCCATTCTGCTGGACTGAATCGATACATTTTTGTGTGTGAGCATGCACAGACTATCTCGTTCCCATTGTGGTAATACGAGAAACAAGAAAAGCACGCAAATGCTAGCACACGGAAATGCATCGCTCGAGTCCAACCAAATGGAATATAACGTGGATAATGTCTGGAACGATTTCATGTGTACAGACCTGCATCACTCGACTGAGAGCGTTGCCGTTTCTGAAAGGACCTATTTGGGTGTTTTTGCAGCCTTTGTTCATGTGCAGATTGGATGGAAAGAGGGAGATTGATAGATGGATAGATACGAGGGTATAAAAGGAGTGGAAGGTTAGCAGGAAAAGAGGGTTTGACGGATAGATTAAAGGATGAGGCTGGATGGAGGGAAGAGCTGGATGAATGGAAAGAAAGAGGGAAGAGATTGATAGATGTATGGATAGGGGTGCATGGAGAGATGTATAGGGCTGTATAGAGGGATGTGACAGATTGAGGGAGAGGGGATGGATGGAGGGAAGGAAAGAAGGGAGGTTTAAAGGGGTGCGTAACTGGTGGCAGAAAGTTAACTCTCTCCACCTGCCCGTTACTCTCGGGGTGAAAACCCGAGGTAAGGCTGATCGAGACCCCCAGACGTTCAATGAACGCCTTCCAGACCCTCGAAGTGAACTGGGGACCCCGATCAGACACTATATCCTCAGGCACCCCGTAGTGCCGGAAGACGTGTGTAAACAAGGCCTCCGCAGTCTGTAGGGCCGTAGGGAGACCATGCAGAGGAAAGAGACGGCAGGACTTCGAGAAACGATCCACAACAACCAGGATCGTGGTGTTTCCCTGTGATGGGGGGAGATCGGTCAGGAAATCGATCAACAGATGCGACCATGGCCGTTGTGGAACGGGTAAGGGGTGTAGCTTACCTCTGGGCAGCTGCCTAGGAGCCTTACACTGAGCGCACACCGAGCAAGAGGAAACATAAACCCTCACGTCCAGTACTTCCCACTCAGACAGCGCACCGTCCGACCGATGCCTGGATGACCAGAGGAAGGTGACGTGTGGGCCCAATAGATCTGCCGATCACAGACAGCAGACGGAACGTACAGACGCCCAGCGGGCTTCCAGGGCGAACTCCTGGGCGCACCTCGTCCCCTGCCTCAGATGGAAAAGACGTTCACCCGCCGCTCTACCCTCGGGCGGGTGGTCAAAGAAGTTGTCCAACGCCGCATCTCCTTCTCCCCATACGACGTTAGCCCCATCCAGAGCTCTTCCGGAGAGGCACGAGACGAGGGCGGACACCCTCTCCCTTCCCGAGGAAGCCGGGTAAACGGTGCCCAGGTATAGGTCCAGCTGTAGCAGGAAACCGTGGCACCGTGCCGCCGTCCCATCATACTCCCCGGGAAGGGCGACACGCATCCCACTGGGACCGGGTACATGAGGGACGAGTACTGGGAACCCCTGTTGTGTTGGTGGAGGCGTTGGAGGGACTCCCTGTCTCTCCCAGCGGTCCATGGTCGCAACGCCGAGATGTTGTAGCGTCGCCGCGTGTTCTCTGACGCACTCCTCGACTCCTATAACCGGGGTACCCACTCCTGTTGACTCCATGATGAGGTGTGGAATTCTGTAAAGGGGTGCGTAACTGGTGGCAGGGAAGTCAGACGCGGGAGAGCAGAACTAGGTAATAGCTGGAGCAGTTCAATTTCAAAACCAACGGCATAAAGAAATAACCAAAATGGGTACAAAACACGATGCGCACCACTAAACATGTGCACAAGCACTTACAACAAACAATTCCACATAAAGAGATGGGGGGAACAGAGGGTTAAATACACAACACTTAATGAGGGAAATGAGAACCAGGTGTGTAGGAAAACAAGACAAAACAAATGGAAAATGAAAAGTGGATTGACGATGGCTAGAAGACCGGTGACGCCGACCGCCGATTGCTGCCCGAACAAGGAGAGGAACCGACTTCGATGGAAGTCGTGACAGGAGGAGAGAGACGATGCTCACTTTGAGGTGTGTTAATTGTAATGGGCTGCTTGGACAAATGTTGCCTACAGTAGGCTTTACTACAAGAGGGGCTTTTCAGCGCAAGCCTACAGTGTATGGCTATTGTTAACACTTTAATAGATTAATAAGTGACTAGATAGTGCAATGAATCTAACTGTTGCATATTCAATGTATCATGTTGTGATTGTATCTGTCCCTATGTAAATAAATTATTGGGTGAAAATATGTATCCATAACTGAGTTCACGACTGAAAATCACCCGGTCTTCCAATACCTATATAGGGCCGTAAAGCAGCTGTGGCCGTGATGACGGCTGGTGAAGTCACCAAAGTGACATCTTTAAGAAGCAACTGTCAGATGCTAGGGAGTGGGGACCCGACGTAGCCTCATACACACACACATACTCACGCAAACACACGCACTCGCACCCACAGACTCACACGGAACCCCTGGCACGTGGTTAAAGGGAGTCAGAGAGAGACTGAGGAAGGAGACGGAGATTTGAGGGAGAGGTTAGGAGGGGTGGGGGTGGACGGAGGGAGGGAGGGAGGATGAGAGGTTGTGGAATGGGATGGAGGGGGGAAGGTGGAAGGACTTGAGGGAGGTGTGGAGGTGGGGAATGTAGAGGGTGGGTGGTAGGTGGTGCTAGAGGGAGGAGGGGAGTTGGACGGGGAAGGTTGAAGGAGATAATGGGAGGATGAAGGTTTTGGGGCTGGAGTGGTTGGCTGGGGGAGGTGGAGATAGATAGGTTGGAAGGAGATGGGTTGGAGTGGTTGCAGGCAGGGGCTGGGGGAAGGTGAAATGGGAAGGTTGTGGAACAGAGCCAGGGCTCCCAGCCCTCTTCCTCGCTCCCCAGCAGAGCTTGTGAAAGACCACAGCCACGAGGGCCCCTCCTGAGGTCACTCAGACTGGGCAAGACTCCTGCACAGCGCCCTGAGAGAAAGGGAGAGGGATGAGGCCAGGGCGGACGGTAAGTGGAAAAGGGGGGTTAAGAGAAGGAGATAGAAGGCAGTGGAGGAGGCATAGGAGGAGGGACAGACAGAGAGAGAGAGCAGACCTCAGAGACCAACATCGCCAAGAGAAAGGGAACAGAAGTAACGGATCGAATATCTATGATTTAGGTACTTGACAGGGATGCACATTTGAGTCAATGACATTTCCTCCACTGAACGAAATTTCTCCAAAACCCTTCTGTGACAATGTGTGTCTCTGATGGACAGTCAACATTTTCAATTAAATACGATTAATCAGATGCAGTCATGTGTATGGTCTGTTATGATTTTTTTTCTCAAATGGCAACCCGGTGTGGCCATTTGAAAGTGGAGAGAAGTGGAGAGAGAGAGAGAGAGAGAGAGAAGGAGACGAAGCGGGGAATCCAAACCTATCTGTATGGATAAAAATGTAGGGCTCGATTCAATCCGTAGCGCTGAGGATGATCTGCGTTAACTTCTTGCAACTATAGGGGGTGCTGTTTCGCATTAGCATAATTTTCTCTACAGATTAAACTGCCTAGTACTCAATTCTTGCTCGTACAATATGTATGTTATTGTTATTATTGGATAGAAAACACTCTCTAGTTTCTATAGCCGTTTGAATTATGTCTCTGAGTGGAACAGAACTCATTCTACAGCACTTTTCCTCCCAGTGAGGGAGTTTTCAGAACTCTTGGCCTCTGGTTCCAGATCAGTTTTAAAGCCACTGTAAATTCTATGAGGATACAAACACTGCCCACCCCTTCCTCTAGATGTCAGTAAGTGGTGACAATTTGAATGGAGTCGATTGCGCAATCATGGGCTCTATAAATGACCAAATACCGGAAGTAGCGTTCCTTTGGACTGCGCTCAACGCAAGAAGGATGTCTGACTGGCCTTTTTCCAAGCCTTGGTTTAGCCAGTAATATAGCGTCGGTCATCTTTTTACTCGTTATAGGTGTTAGAAACATCATAAGGTAGTTAATTTAAACCGTTTTATAGCAATTTATATCCGTTTAGTGCGATTTTGAGGCATTGCTTTGTAATACAATTTGAAGCTCCGGGCACGTTTCGGGGTCCCGGTCGTACGTTAGTGGGCATTTCGACGGACAAGTGGACATCTTTCGACCAAAAGAAGATTAGACCCAAGAAAGGATTCATTGCCCAAGATTCTGATGGGAGAACAGCTCATAGTAAGAACAATTTATGATGATAAATCGTGTTTCTGTCGAAAAATGTTAAACGCTTATGCCGCCATTTTGTTTGCTATAGCTTCGCTTGGCGCAACCTGTATTGAAAAGTAAGGATAATTTAAAAAATGTAATTCCGCGATTGTATTAAGAATTAAATTGTCTATCAATCGCTGTCCACCCTGTATTTTTTAGTCAAGTTTATGAGTATTTATGTATAAGACTAGATCACTGTCTAATATGGTGCACGACATTTTCTGACCAGCTGAGCTACTTTTGTCATTGTCTAACCATGATTTTGGTGGCTAAATATGCACATTTTCGAACAAACTCTATATGTATGTTGTAATATGATGTTACAGGAGTATCATCTGAAGAATTCTGAGAAGGTTAGTGAAAAAATTAATATATTTTGGCGATGATAATGATATCGCTCTCTTTGGCTTGAATCAGTGCTCGGGTAACGTTTGCATATGTGGTATGCTAATATAACGATTTATTGTGTTTTCGCCGTAAAACACTTAGAAAACCTGAAATGTTGTCTGAATTCACAAGATCTGTGTCTTTCCATTGCTATGTGCTGTGTATTTTTAAGAAATGTTTTATGATGAGTAAATTGGTAATACACGTTGCTCTCTGTAGTAATTCTAGGAGCTTTGGTGAGATTTGTGATGCTGGCTGCAATGGCAAACTATGATTTATACCTGAAATATGCACATTTTTCTAACAAAACCTATCCTATACCATAAATATGTTATCAGACTCTGATGAGGTTTTTTCTTGGTTAGTGGCTATCAATATCTTAGTTTAGCCGAATTGGTGATAGCTACTGGTGTTGAGAGAAAATGGTGGACAAAGAAAAATGGTGATTTTTGCTAACGTGTTTAGCTAATAGATTTACATATTGTGTCTTCCCTGTAAAACATTTTAAAAATCTGAAATGGTGGCTTTATTCACAGGATCTGTATCTTTCATTAGGTGTCTTGGACTTGTGATTTAATCATATTTAGATGCTACTATTTAATTGTGACGCTATGCTAGCGATGCTAATCAGTGTGGGGGGGGTGCTCCCGGAGGCTCCTGAAAGGTTAAGCTACATATGTTAATATGGGCTACTTTTAGCAATTTTCTGGTATGCTTGATTGTTTTTATTGCTTTACTGGGAGGTTTAGCAGATGTGTTCAGGTTATTTATGTTAGTGCAGGGTGAGCTGCACACAGTGGACTTCCTGCTAAGTAACACTGCCTCAGTGCTAACAGTATAACTGTTGTGCATAGGCACATGATTACTCCATACAATAGCTGTAGGATCATCAGAGGCATTCAGGGCAGTAAGAGGGACATAAATTAGGTTGCTGACATTGCGTCATCCAGCTCCCCTGGGATAATGTACATTTGCTGAAGCATTATGACAACTCAGTGACACAATGGTAGGGATGATTGCTCCAGGAAGCCGGTGGAGTGATCAAGTGCGAGTGATCAGCTTCGATGAGGAGGAGTGTCTTCACTCTCTCCGCTGCAGGGAGTGGTAGGACTCTCAGGTGACGGTATCTTTCCTTCAGGGTCTTTACCGGATAAGACATCTCCGACATGGTCAGGCCGTCAGTAATTAACGCTCCCTGAATCCTGAAGTTATTTTTGGGCCTGTGTAGAGGCATGATCTCGAAGGAGACTGGTGACCCTGGTGACTCATTGTCACGCCCTGACATTAGTTATCTATGTTTTCTTTATTATTTTGGTTAGGTCAGGGTGTGACAAGGGTGGGTATGCTTGTTTTGTATTGTCTAGAGGTGTTTGTAAGTCTAGGCATATGTAGGTCTATGGTGGCCTGAATTGGTTCCCAATCAGAGGCAGCTGTTTATCGTTGTCTCTGATTGGGGATCATATTTAGGTTGCCATTTTCCCTTGGGTATTTGTGGGTTCTTGTCTATGTGTAGTTGCCTGTCTGCACTCATTTGTGTAACTTCATGGTTCGTTTTGTTAGTTTTGTTCAGTGCCTTGCCTATTTGGAGGAGCAATACTGCTGGGTATTGCTGCAGGAGCAGTGAAGTCCCTAAAGGTCCTGTAGTGGACTGCGAGGACTGCGCTGTATGGTGGAGCTGCTCATGCCTTAAGCTCTGAGTCCAGTGTTCTGGCCATGGGGTTTCATCTGATGACGAGGATCCCCAGTTCTTGATACAGAAATTAGGCAGCACGGATTACAGAGTTTCCACGAGGCTGATCAGTGACTTGAGCTCCTTGATCTCCCTGTCATTCTCATTGCTCGGGGTGCTGAGCAAGGAATGTAATGCACCACCCAGTCGGGATTGCCGACCTGGACCAGGACCGGGAGTTGGTTGTGGGGCAGGGTGCCACTAGAGCTGCGTCTGTCCATCATCTAGCCAGAGTAACCATCCCTTATCCGGCTTGAACGACCATAGAAAATAGCGGGCCATCAACTGGTGATGGACTCAGAAAAGTGAGGTGCCGGTTTAGACAAGGGATGATTGCTCCAGGTACCCAGTTAGAGGCACAATGACGAACAGGACACAAACTCAATTCTAACCCTTTATTATACCTCAAACACACACAGATTTTTGGTCAATGAATGAATGATATGCCACAGAAGTAAACAGAAACAGGAAACGTATGCATTAGGATAAGCTATGGCTAGGCATTATTACTAAGCATTAGCAGAGAATGATCAGTAATAACATAAGCAACAGAATAGCACAGCATACAATAGACTATCATAGCTTAGGATAGCATAATGGCATCTATAGCAGCAATAGCATGTAATGGTAATAGCATAGTGTAGAATAGCTTAGCAGTAGTGGCAAGCAGTATTAGCAGGTGACTGCATAGCATAAATGAATTAGCACGAGAGACCAGGTATTAGAGACAGCATTATATAGCATGTAATAGCTTAGCATAGAGCAGTAGTAAGGAATTAGCATAAATGACAAATAACAACTATCGCTTCTGAGGTTGCATATTGCTGTGCAATATCAGAAGGTAAATAGCAGTTAACATCATATAAAAGTATAGAAATTAGTTTATAAAGGGAAATGATAATGGCTATAAATCCCAGCAATAAAAATGCTAACAGCAACAATATTAAACAAGCACGCAAAACACTCTTTACTATCGGAAACCCAGCTAGTAAGCTAGTCATGTTAACCATGAAGAAATACTCCAGCAGTGATGTCACCGGATATACCGGAAACCAGAAGTAAATGTAAGTGATTGTGCTGCTGGGACTTGTAGTATTTTGCAGGACTTGAAGGAGAACTGCAAACCACCATTTTTGGTCAATGTGAAGCTGTTGTGAAGGGATTCTCCCCATGGCTCAGATAACAAAGTGCACTGATGGAAGAAAAAAAAATTACCAGAATAGTTGAATAGCCTAGAATACACACAGGAACACAACGCAAAAACTCTGCCATTGAATTAAACAAAAATAAGTACAGAGTAATAGCTAAGTAATAACCATTGTAAAACAATTTACCAGCTAATAACACGCAATAGGATGATGTACATGACCTATGGGGTGAAGTCTCGTAGATCGTTGCATTGCACTCTTTTTGTCTATAAAGCCCTCTTGAATAAACGTCCGCCATACCTTATCTCATTGTTAACCTGTAGATGTACGGGCTACCGGTATCACGACTTCTGCCAAAGTCGATGCCATTCCTTGTTCTGGCGGTGTTCGGCGATCGATGTCGCCGGTCTTCTAGCCATCGTTGATCCATTTTTCATTTTCCATTTGTGTTGTCTTGTTTGCCCACACACCTGCTTTCATTTCCCTCATTATGTGTTGTGTTTCCCCCATGTCTTTGTGCGTGATTGTTTATTTGTTAGATCTGTACGTTTCCGGCTGGTTTATTCCCGGGTGCTGTTTTACCCGTGTTTAGTGGAAACCGTTATTTTGTTCTCACATTGGGTTTGTTACTTTGTGCTATTGCCTTTTATTAAAGTGCGTTGTTCACTTATGTCTGCTCTCCTGCGCCTGACTTCATGCACCAGCTACACCCACCGCCGATCTGAGGGATGGCTAACTCCGGAGAGCCCTTCGATCTCCACGGAGTTGGGTAGATCTGGATGTAGTTTTTTTGTACCTCACGTGTGGAATGATCTACAATACACTTTAGAATTGGAGGAATTGGTGACTCTTGGGCATTTCAGACGATTGTTAGGGGACCTTTTTACTGAAGAATGTCTGTTTTTTATGATTGTGTTTTGCTTTCGTGTATTGTTGTGTATGATAAAGTGCATTTTAATGTGTATATGAATGTGTAGTTTAATGTGTTCATAATTTGTAGCCCCTTAAACTGCTATTCGACCAATGGTTTTCCATTTGCACAGTTACAGTATTTGTTCTATTCACTCCAAGCATTTTAATAAATTTCCTGCACTAATTTGTTATCACGTGTGTCACTTTTCTTTTGTCTTAGTGTGCCTCTATTTCAAGAAAAAATCTATGTTTCCTTGACATAATAATTTTTCTAATATAACTGTGCGTTTTAGTCGCCCGACTTCTGGGAGTCTGTACTTCGAAGGTTGTTGACTTGTTGATCTTGCTTGTTATCTAGCTGTTAGCAGGTCTTCCTGATGCTAAAATCAGAATATTGCCAACATTTTTCAGAGTAATTGCTGAATGCTTTAATGTAACAAATCAAACATTAAAATACCGTTTTAGAAGGTAAAGTAAAAAAATCCAAACTGGTCCGAGAATGAACACCTGTATGAACAAAAATATAAACGCAACATGAAACAATTTCAAAGACTATGCTGAGTTACAGTTCATACAAGGAAATCAGTCAATTGAAATACATTCATTAGGCCCTAATCTATGGATTTCACATGACTGGGAATAGAGATATGCATCTGGTTCTTACAGATACCTTCGGAAAAAAAGGTAGGGTTGTGGATCAAATAAACAGTCAGGATCTGGTATGACTACCATTTGCCTCATGCAGCACGACACAGTTCCTTCGCATATAGTTCATCAGGCTGTTGATTGTCGCCTGTGGAATGTTGTCCCAACCTCTTCAATGGCTGTGCGAAGTTGTTGGATATTGGCGGGAACTGGAACACGCTGTCGTACATTTCAATCCAGAGCATCTCAAACATGCTCAATGTGTGACATGTCTGGTGAATATGCAGGCCATGGAAGAACTGGGACATGTTCAGCTTCCAGGAATTGTGTACAGATCCTTGAGACATGGGGCAGTGCATTATCATGCTGAAACATGAGGTGATGGCAGCGGATGAATGGCACGTCAGTGGGCCTCAGGATCTCATCACGGTATTTCTGTGGATTCAAATTTCCATCCATAAAATTCAATTGTGTTCATTGTCCGTAGCTTATGCCTGCCCATACCATAACTGTACCACCACCATGTGGGGCACTCTGTTCACAACCTTGACATCGGAAAACTGCTCGCCCACACAAAGCCATCTGCCCGGTACAGTTGAAAGCGGGATTCATCCGCGAAGAGGACACTTCTCCAGTGTTCCAGTGGCCATCGAAGGTGAGCATTTGCCCACTGAAGTCGGTTATGACGCCAAACTGCAGTCAGGTCAACAACCTGGTGAGGACAACGAGTACGCAGAGGAGCTTCCCTGAGATGGTTTCTTGCAGTTTATGCAGAAATTCTTCAGTTGTGCAAACCCACAGTTTCATCAGGTGTCCGGGTGGCTGGTCTTAGACGAACTCACAAGTGAAGACGCTGGATGTGGAGGTCCTGGGCTGGCGTGGTTACACGTGGTCGTGTATGCTCCCTCAAAACTTGAGACGTTTGTGGCATTGTGGCATGTGACAAAACTGCACATTTTAGTGGGCTTTTATTATCCCCAGCACAAGGTTCACCTGTGTAATGTTCATGCTGTTTAATCAACTTCTTGATATGCCATACCTGTCAGGTGGATGGATCTTGGCAAATGAGAAATGCCCACTAACAGGGACGTAAACAAATTTGAAGCTTTTTTTGTGCACATGGAACATTTCTGGGATCTTTTATTTCAGCTTTTGTAACATGGGACACTTTGCATGTTTATATTTTTGTTCAGTGTAGTTTTTGGACATGATTTGTGTGAAACCATTTGTATTTGGTTAAAGATGTTCTGTCAATGACAATAAAACATGTATATAAAGACTGCAATAATAGAGATTGCAATAATAGAGATTGCAATTTAACTTATTTTTTACAATATTTTTTTTAATGTATAATATGAAAGTGAATTTAGATTAATGTTTTGCCTTATTGCGTACCTCTTGCACTGCTTGCAGTTAGGCAAACATTGTGTTCCATTGGGTAGTTTTGGCCACCATAGTTTGGGAAGTTTGTAAACAAGCCGAAAGCAGAGAGGAAGAGGCAAATGCATTATATTTCAGTATCTCTGCCGAAAGATTTCTAACTGCAGCTGGGGTAGCAAATAAGTAATATTATTAGCTTGGATCCAGCCAGCATTTTCACCACCTAGTACGCATGCCCTGATGCCTTCCTCAAGGCACTGTTTTCAGGGATTTATATGAGGTGGGAGAGAGTTTACTGTAGGTTTGCAAGAATGGTCCTTTGTAGTTCCGTTGGTAGAGCACGGTTCTTGTAATGCCGGGGTAGTTGGTTCGATTCCCGGGACCACCAACACGAAAAATAATGCAAGCATTACTGTAAGTTGGATAAACTCTTCTGCTTGGATAAACACCAACCTGTTTGTTTCCCTACGTACGCACTGATAACTTCCAATAACTATTTGTTTGCGGTGAAGTGTTCTTTTCGTTTAGCGGGTAATGTCCTTTTGCTCTTTAGGACATATCAAAGTATTCTTGTTCACTGTTCGTTACTTCCTGAATCAGCTCAACTCAAAGGTCAAGCTTTTGAGGTGCTCTTCAATGTCGAAAAGGATACCTCCTCTCCTCCTGGGCTTCTGGTGGTGGGCCAGGTTCAGGGTGAAGGTCAAGCTATGTCTCTCTTGTATGTCCACAGTCAGAGATATAGTCCTGGGAGTTGTTGTTTTTCTCGTTCTCTCTGCATGTCTCTGCCGGGGTGTTGGACCACATGAGCATTGACATGGCGATGACTAACTTGGACTTGGTAGGTCAAAGATCCTCTGTGTCGCAGTATCACACCTGGGTTCTGAAATCACTTACCATCACCCTCTCTCCCTCTTTGAATTCTCTGACTGTCGTTCAGTGTCTATATTTATTTGTTCTACATTTTAGTCATTTTCGCAGAGAGAGCAAATTCCAGTTTTCACCTCAAGATAGCTAGATGGGACAACCACATATCTCAGTCATAGTAACTAAATGTTTTAAAATGAAGTAGCTATCAGCAAGTCTGTGCTAGTAAGGGGGGAAGGGGGGGGGGGGGTCAAGTCTGAGGTCACATGTTTAATTTTTACATTTTTCTTGGGGGATGCTCTGGGATTATTTAAAATATTCTTTGAAGAGGTAGATTTAAGGATGTTTTCGGACTCTGCTGTCCTAGCTTCAGGGCTTAAGATGCTTCCACCATTGGAGTGCCAGGATAGAAAATAGATTGCACTGGGCAGAGCAGGAGCTTCCTTCCTGTAGGAGTGGGAGGGCCAAGAGATAAGAGATGGCAGAACAGAGTACTCGGGTTGGGGAGTAACAGATTACATGTAATCTGTTACATGTAAGGGATTACAAAAAACAGGAACTGTAATCCATTACGTTACCAGCTAAAATATTGTAATCAGACTACAAATACTTTTGAAAAACAAATGACAGTCCATTACTTTAAGACATCAGTCAATACAGAACATTAGTGCAGTCGCAAAAACCATCAAACGCTATGATGAAACTGGCTTTCATGAGGACCGAAACAGGAATGGAAGACCCAGAGTTACCTCTACTGCAGAGGATAAATTCATTAGAGTTACCAACCTCAGAAATTGCAGCCTAAATAAATGCAGGGTTAAACTAACAAACACATCTCAACATCAACTGTTCAGAGGAGGCCTTCGTGGTCGAATTGCTGCAAAGAAACCACTACTAAAGGACACCAATAAAAAGAAGAGACTGGCTTGGGCCAAAAAAACACGAGCAATGGACATTAGACAAATGGAAATCTGTTCTTTGGTCTAATGTGTCTAAATTAGCGATTTTTGGTTCCAACTGTCGTGTCTTTGTGAGACGCAGAGTAGGTGAACAGATGATCTCCGCATGCGTGGTTCACACCGTAAAACATGGAGGAGGAGGTGTGATGGTGTGGGGGTGCTTTGCTGGTGACACTGTCAGTGATTTTCTTCGATTTCAAGGCACACTTAACCAGCATGGCTACCACAGCATTCTGCAGTGATACACCATCTGGTTTGCGTTTAGTAGCTTAGTGGGACTATCATTTGTTTTTCAACAGAAAAATGACCCAACACACCTCCAGACTGTGTAAGGGCTTTTTGACCAAGAAGGAGGGTGATGGAGTGCTGCATCAGATGACCTGGCCTCCACAATCCTCCCTATCTCAACCAAATTGAGATGGTTTTGGATAAGTCAGACTGCAGCGTAAAGGAAAAGCAGCCAACAAGTGCTCAGCATTTGTGGGAACTCTTCAAGACTGTTGGAAAAGCATTCCAGGTGAAGCTGGTTGAGAGAAGGCCAAGAGTGTGCAAAGCTGTCTTGAAGGCAAAGGGTGGCTATTTGAAGAATCAAAAAATATATATTTTGATTAGTTTAACACTTTTTTGGTTACTGTGTTATTTCATAGTTTTGATGTCTACACTATTATTCTACAATGTAGAAAATAGTAAAATAAAGAAAAACCATTGAATGAGTAGCTGTTCTAAAACTTTTGACTGGTAGTGTAAATGTATAATGTATCAATATAAATTGATTCTTGAAGAATATATATTGTAAATGCCTCATGAGCTTAGTTCAACTGTCACACCATCCATGAGAACCCAAAACAAAATACAAGCTTGTTTTTTCTACAATGTTTGTAAAGATTGTAAATGTAAACAAACACTGTCAGCTTCCTAACATGGTTAAAACAGTAATTTAATATCATGGATGGCCAGTCCTTGCATCCATAGCTCTGTCTATTAATCTGAGAGTGATTACATTTCTCCAGGCCCATCCCTCAGCTTTTTACCAAAACAGAGGCAGGGCGACCATTTTCTTATGGTTTCATCTGTGGATTTGCCTTTTAAACAGCTATGTATTATCAAGATATGAAAGTGTCACCAACAAGAAGGTAAATAATAGGCCTATAGCAAATGCAGCACATTCATTTTTCACATGTAAATAACACTTTTCAGTACTGCTCAAAGCATGCCATTCCATGAGCGAAGCATTTATTTTTCAACTCGAATCAATGAGTCCAATCAGTCCTCCATGACAACAAAATCATAAACAACAGAGTAGGGCTGGCTAATAAGTCCTTCGTTTTGGGGTCATGCTCAGGTAAAACAATTTGGCTAATCTATTCTTCTATATTTCCAAGTCCTATTCTTGAAGATCAAGGGGTATAACATTTATTGTAATGACTGGAATTCTGATAGACTTTGGATTTTAATGTAAAGATATAATTAAATTGTATTATTATATGTAGTAGAAAGTGATGAGTTAGAAGAAGCCTACATAACCAACCCATAAAGTAAAATATAACATCCATATATGGCTAGCTATGTAAACTTTAACATTGATTTATCCTGCAATAGATGTCGTTCAATTGGTAACATACATTTTTGTCTTCTTCTAATGACGCTTAAGGGGAAAGTAATCTACAAGTAACTGAAAGTAATCAGATTATGTTACTAATTTTGGGTAATCCAAAAGTTATGTTACTGATTACAATTTTGGACAGGGAACTAGTATCTCTAACAGATTACAGTTAGAAAGTAACCTACCAGCCCTGGTTGGGGTGTAGGGTTTGAGCATAGCCTGAAGGTAGGGAGGGGCAGTTCCTATTTCTGCTCCGTCGGCAAGTACAATGGTCTTGGTGTCTGTCTTGAGCTTTCACCTGCAGTAGCTGGTGCTTAGCCACAGTGTTTGACAAGTCTGGTTTTAGCAGTGTCAGGCGGGTACGTGGTTGGCATTTCATAAACAGTTCAGCTGGTGTACCTTCCATTGTGGGTGGTGTGTTCTGCTAAGTGGACAGGAAGCGGGCAAGCGTTTGATGGGTGGGTCGAGTCTAGTCCAGGCCTACTTAAAAGGTTTGCATGTCTTTCTCCACTGCTCTGTTTGATGCCGGATGGTAAGTTGGTGACAGGATGTGCCTTACTCCATTGTTCTTGAGAAACATTTCAAAGTTGTTTGACTTGAAAGAATTGTCCGAGACGAGCTCCTTAACTAGTAAGAAGGTATGCGAACAGGTGTCTGAGAAGATACATACAGTACTTTTTCATCAAGGTCTAATATTAAGTATGCTTTGGGAATTATGTGTCCCGTACAATGGAAAAAGAATGCCAACAAACCAATATCATACAAAGCAACACTATGCTGTGTGGTCCAAGGGAGTGGACTAGGCAGTAAGTGTGTTGGTTGGTACAGAACCCTGGTTTGGGACTCAGCCAGGCAGAAGGCTATAGCTGCGGCTTCAGAAATAGCTAATGGGGTTCTGAATAAACCAACAACACACACACACACACACACACACACACACACACACACACACACACACACACACACACACACACACACACACACACACACACACACACACACACACACACATACACACACACACACACACACACATTACTGCTTCGTAACAGCATAGTAAGTAATAAAGACAGATGTAGATCACAGCTACTATAAGTGGAAGAGGCATTGAAAGAGACAGAAAGAGAGGGAAAAAGAGGAACTGAGACAGAGGGAGACTGAGACTGGACATCTGCTAGCTCGAGGGGCCTCCAGTGGTCCAGGGTGTGTGTGTGTGTGTGTGTGTGTGTGTGTGTGTGTGTGTGTGTGTGTGTGTGTGTGCGTGCGTGCGTGCGTGCGTGCGTGCGTGTGTGCGTGCGTGCCTGTGTGTGTCTGCGTGTGCCTGTGTGTGCCTGTGTGTGCCTGTGTGTGCCTGTCTGAGCATCTGTGTTTCTGTTCTGTGTGTGTTTGTCCAGGCATCAGTACATCTGCACTGGCTGAGTGGGTTGATTCGAGGGACTGGTGTGGAGCTCCAGGCCAGCTCTCTGTCATGCCCAGCCAAGGTCAGCTTCTCGCTGGGATCCGGAGTGGAAGAGAGCGGACACGGTGGGTGTGAAGATGGGGGTGGAGGCTCCAACATGACCACTATGGCCTCTGCATGCAGTGTCCAATAGCAACTGAATCTGGAAAGGCAAAGCCTTTCATACACACAGAGAGGCAAGTGAAGAGTAGACCAGTCATTGACAAATAAGCATGCACACATACACAACACACATTCAGGTTCACACACAAATGCACACAAAGTTTTTGGCATTTATAGAGATGACTCATAATGGACGCAGCTCTGCAGAGGGGTCACTAGCAGCCACAAAAATCATAAAATCGATTTTAACCATAACCTTAACCACACTGCCAACCCTAATGCCGTTTTATCCCCAAAGCCCAATATACTACCCACCACTGCGACTTCTATGCTCTCGTGGGCTGGCCCTCACTACATATCCGTCGCCAAACCCATTGGTTCCAGGTTATCTATAAGTCTTTGCTAGGTAAAACCCCGTCTTATCTCAGCTCACTGGTTACCATAGCAACACCCACCCGTAGCACACGCTCCAGCAGGTACAGTATAGTGCACTGGTCATCCCCAAAGCCAACACTCTCTTTGGCCGCCTTTCCTTCCAGTTCTCTGCTGCTAACGACTGGAACGAATTGCAAAAATCTCTGAAGCTGGAGACTTATATCTCCCTCTAACTTTAAGCATCAGCTGTCAGAGCAGCTTACTGATCACTGTACCTGTACACAGCCAATCTGTAAATAGCACACTACCTCATTCCCATATTATTACTTACCCTCTTGCTCTTTTGCACCCCAGTATCTCTACTTGCACATCATCATCTGCACATATATCGCTCCAGTACTAATGCTAAATTGTAATTATTTTCACCTCTATGGCCTATTTATTGCCTACCTCCCTACTCTTCTACATTTGCACACACGGTACATAGATTTATCTATTTTACTATTTTGTTATTGACTGTACGTTTGTTTGTGTAACTACGTGTTGTTTTTGTCGCACTGCTATGCTTTATCTTGGCCAGGTCGCAATTGTAAATGAGAACTTGTTCTCAACTGGCCTACATGGTTAATAAGGCTAGCCGTCCAGGTAGCGGGACAACTTCCGGTAAACCTGGAGGGCGCGCAATTCAAATAAATAATCATACAAATTATGGATGTTAAACATTTAGGAACATACAAGTGTCTTATATCGGTTAAATTCTTGTTAATCTAACTGCACTGTCCAATTTACAGTAGGCTATACAGCGAAAGGATGCCATGCAATTCTTTGCGGATGGCGCCCCATATCAAAATATTTTTCCACCCGGACAGGTTTCATAAAATCACAAATAGCCATAAAATATTCACTTTTGGAAAATCTTCCTCTGATTTTTCATCCAAAGGGTCCCAGCTATAACATGTAGTGTCGTTTTTTTAGATAAAATCCTTCTTTATATCCCAAAAAGTCAGTTTCGTTGGCGCCATCGATTTGAGTAATCCACTCTGTTACGCTTCATCGTTTGAATGAGGAGACCAAGGTGCAGCGTGGTAAGCGAACATTTTACTTTTGTTAAAATGAACACCGAAAAACAACAAAAAACAAAACGAACGTAAAGTTCTGCAGGCTACACAGCAACAATACAAAAAAAAGATCCCACAAACTAAGGTGGGAAAAAATGGCTGTCTAAGTATGATCCCCAAACAGAGACAATGATAGACAGCTGCGTCTGATTGGGAACCATACCAGGCCAAACAAAGAAATAGGAAAACTAAATTGCCCACCTAGTCACACACTAACCTAACCAAGATAGAGAATTAAAAGGATCTCCCTAACATTTTATTAAACTATAATATTTCATACGGAAAGTAGTATGTTCAATAGGAAAACGATATTAGCACTTGTCCTCTTCCTCGCAACGCATACACAAATTTTCAAGTCTGTGTCCTGTAGTAAAATGTATTATTCTTCCTCATTTTGTAAGAAACAAGCCTGAAACCTTGAACATTGAGTGCTGACACCCAGTGGAAGCCATAGGAATTGCATCCTGAGAGCTAGATTTCAGAATGCCCCTATACTTTCCATTGTAAGAGCATGGGCTATCAAAAGATTTCATTTTCTCCTACCATATCTATTGTGTTATAGTCTCCTGCATTATTTAAAAATGTCTACAAATTTCAAAGTGTCTTCTTTCTAATGGCACCAATTATATGCATATCCTGACTTCAGGGCCTGAGCAATAGGCAGTTTACTTTGGGCACGTCAGTCAGGTGGAAATTGAGAAAAACGGACCGTAGCCCTAAACAAGTTTTAAATAAAGGTGAAATACAAATATATAAAATGCCTAACCCTAACCTTAAATTAAGACCAAAAAGCATTATTTTATGAGATAGCCAATTTTGACTTTGCAGCTGGCCCAATAAATGTCAACCTGCCATGAATTCACACACAAACACACACAATACGATCGAAACACTGTGGATTGTCTGACAAAGTAGCCCTGACTATTTAAGACGAGGAGAAGGACGACTATGAAAGTAACAAGGTGACCTGTATGTCCTAAAGCTGTTGGCTGTTGTATTATATCCATTCCACCTGTATCCATTACCTAGATCATCTTACGTACACACACACCCATACACGCACACACGCACACCATTTTTCTGAGCTAGAGTGCAGCCATAGACACTGAAACCTCTTTCTGACATGCCTGATTCACCTGTGTACACACACTGATAGAACCGCAGGGTAATGAAATAAAACCTTTAAAATGGCAATATAGAACTTTTTGGAAAACCGGATCAAATTTACATAGAAATGTGAGTTATAGATCTGTCATTCTCATTGAAAGCAAGTCTAAGAAGAGGTAGATATGTTATATGTGCGCTATTTCTATGCGCCCTGTACTAAAGTTTGGTTTTTGCGTCTTTTACTTTGAGATTTGTACACCAGCTTCAAACAGCTAAAAATATATTTTATATATTTTAAAGTGGTTTACATGATACAATAATTCTCGAGACTATAAGTGCTTGTTTTTTCACAAACTGAAATTAGGCAAACTATTCTAATTTTAGCAACCAGGAAATGGCAAGGCGATTTCTGCGTAGTGCAGCTTTAAATTCAGATTGTGTTAAGGTAATATCCAACGTGGAACAGAGGAGCCATATGGAATTGAGGTATTACAAGTTACTTTGGAATGTGAAAAATGATACTGGCTTGATAAAGGAGTAGCAAAGTTGGGGAATTGTTGATAAGGGTCTTGTGGGTGCGTGGTAGCTGTATCGTCGATATTAGAACATCACTTATTGGGAGCAGCAAGCAGTCAACATAATTCTCCTCAGTCATGTGTGTGGAACCATAACCTCAAAAACCTAATAACGTAACAAACTCTGTGGAGATACCTGATAATAATGATTTGCATTAATACAGTACTTCTCAAACTGAAAGGCATTGTACCACTAGTGTGCCAACTCTACTATGGTGCAACTATAGAGATGTTGTATACAGTGGCAAGAAAAGCATGTGAACCCTTTGAAATTACCTGGATATTTGCATAAATTGGTCATAAAATGTGATCATAACTTAATCCAAGTCACAACAATAGACAAACACAGTCTGCTTAAACTAATATGTCTTTATTGAACACACCGTGTATACATTTACAGTGCAATGTGCAAAAAGTATGTGAACCCTTGGATTTAATAACTGGTTGACCATCATTTGGCAGCAATAAGTTCAACCAAACATTTTCTGGAGTTACAGATCAGACCTGCACAACGGTCAGGAGTATTTTTGGGCCAGTCCACTTTACAAAACTGTTTCAGTTCAGCAATATTCTTGGGATGTCTGCTGTGAACCACTCTCTCGAGGTCATGCCACAGCATCTCAAATGGGTTGAGGTCAGGACTCCAGAAGGTGTATTTTATTCTGTTGAAGCCATTTTGTTGTTGATTTACTTCTGTGTTTTGGTTCGTTGCAGCAATGTTTTTTTTGGACAGCAGTGGCTTCTTCCGCGGTGTCCTTCTATGAACACCTTGTTTTATCTGCTAAATTGTAATTACTCGATTTATTGCCTACCTCATGCCTTTTGCACACATTGTATATAGATTCTCTTTTTTCTACCATGTTATTGACTTGTTTATTGTTTACTCCATGTGTAACTCTGTGTTGTTGTCTGTTCACACTGCTATGCTTTATCTTGGCCAGGTCGCAGTTGCAAATGAGAACTTGTTCTCAACTAGCCTACCTGGTTAAATAAAGGTGAAATAAAAAATAAAAAAATAAAAATAATGTTTTACGTATCGTAGACTCGTCAACAGAGATGTTAGCATGTTCCAGAGATTTCTGTCTTTAGCTGACATTTAGGATTGAGCATTCTGTGCTGTGCTCTTGCAGTCATCTTTGCAGGACGGCCACTCCTAGGGAGAGTAGCAACAGTGCTGAACTTTTTTCCATTTATAGACAATTTGTCTTACCTTAGACTGATGAATGTCAAGGCTTTAAGAGTTACTGTTGGAAACATTTCCAGCTTTATGCAAGTCTTCTGAGATCTATTTTGTTTGAGGCATGGTTCACATCAGGCAATGCTTCTTGTGAATAGCAAACTCAAATTTCGTGAGTGTTTTTTATAGGGCAGGGCAGCTCTAACCAACATCTCCCATCTCGTCTCATTGATTGGACTCCAGGTTAGCTGACCCCTGACTCCAATTAGCTTTTGGAGAAGTCATTAGCCTTGGGGTTCAAGCTTTTCTAACCTATACTGTGAAAGTTGTAATGATGTATTCAATATAGACAAGAAAAATACAATAATTTGTGTGTTATTAGTTTAAGTATACCGTGTTTGCCAATTGTTGTGACTTAGATGTAGATCAGATCAAATGTTATGACCAATTTATGCGGAAATCTAGGTAATTGCAAAGGGTTCACATACTTTTTCTTGCCACTGCATATGTAGTAGCAACCACCAACAATATTCCAACTAAGGGCCATGAGCTGATCCGACATCGGAGCCCTTGTTTTTTTTCTCTTGTTGCTCTTTTACCAGCCGGAAAACCTTAGGTTTTGTGGAAGAGAGACCTTAGCCTTGTTTTCTTCAGCGGCTCCACCCCTCCCCTCCGTCACTCCCAGGGAGTTGGATAGAGGATACAGCCAGTGCTCTCGGAACACACAGGGAGAGAATCTGCCAGAGAGTAGTCATGGCAACAGCTTCTCTCTGGGTCGCCACTTCCCCGGCATCGCTAGCAAAAGAGGGAGTGTGGAGAATTGCAGGGCCCCTTTCACTCACTCTCTCTCTCTTTTTATCTCTCATTCTTTCCCTCTCCATCTCTCAATCGCTCTCCCTTTTTTCCTTCCTCTCCATGTCTCTCTCTCAACCCCTCTCTCTATTTCTCTCTCCCCTCCATCTCTCTCCAACCCTCTCTCTCATACAGCCCAAATGAAAGGGGTCACATTCATTTTCTGGAACCCGTTTACGGATGACGTTAGACGGATGTTGTGTTGCTGAGAAGCCTGGAAGAGAGAGAGAGAGGGAGGATGATTGCCACACATCGAATAATGTCTTTTTCAAATGGAAGATTGTAGTGGGTGGAAAATAGGCCGAAGAGATACTTGCGCATCTCCACCAGAACTCCACAAATGCTACAGAGGAAAGTGAAATTAGAATTGAGGATTACAAACAGCACTTTTTTGGTCAGCTGCTGAAAAAGATCTTTGAGAGAATATTTGTACACCACATGATTCTTCCAATATCTATATTTTTGTCTGTGAGCACTTCAATGCTAATTAGATTTCTCTCTACAAACAGCTATAACATGGTTGTGCTTTCGGAACTAGTCCATAACTTGTGATGGACCAGTCATTGAAGGATTTACATGTACAAGCAGGTCATTTTCAAGATTTTACAAGCTTTCAGATATGCAGTAGGCTTCTTTTTCCTTCTTGTGTGTTTTACGTGAATACAATTTATATAACCTTTCATCTGTAGTTGTCTTTATAGTATCCACACCTCAATCTATACTGTTTCCTGTATTGTGGACAGTTTGTGTCTTTTGCAAGGGGATGATTTTTAAAAATCAAGACATTATATCACAGACATCGTTGGAATTGAGTGGCCTGCCCCGGCGAAATGGACTATATATAGCTTTTGAAAATAATTCAGGTCTGCTTAGTTTATATTTGATTTAATCTGGTCAAAAACAAACTTTATCAGTTGAAGGATTTGATATTAGTCCAAAATAAATGGTTTTGAGTTGTTTTTTCAGTTTGAGTGAAATGTTGAGCCTGCACAGGCAGAAAAAAACACATTGTGAATGTAGCCATTGGATTACATCACAAGCAAACAATGTATATTTTTAATTGCAGGGATTTTCTATATTCGAGGAACGGGGGAAAGGTCTGACATATTGAGGACACAGAAGGAGCAAGAAAATTAATCATGAGTTGAACATTTTAAGGATCCCCCTAAGTGTGTTGAAAAAAAATGACTTCACCCGAGAGGAATGCTTGGCTTTGCTCTCTCAGGTTGGTTAGTCCATTAATTTCATCCCCCCCAAAATATATTTCAAACAAATTAAAGGCTGTTTGTATTTGAACAGTGCCATGCAAAAGTATTCATCCCCCTTGGCGTTTTTTCTAATTTGTTGCATTACAACCTGTAATTTAAAATTATTTTTATTTGGATTGCATGTAATGGACATACACAAAATAGTCCAAATTGGTGAAGTAAAATGAAAAAAATTACTTGTTTCCAAAACAATTACAAAAATTACGGAAAATTGGTTCGTGCATAGGTCTGTCACAGGATCTCAGTATATATACACCTATTCTGAAAGGCCCCAGAGTCTGCAACACCACTAAGCAAAGGGCACCACCAAGCAAGCAGCACCATGAAGACCAAGGAGCTCTCTAAACAAGTCAGGGATAAAATTGTGGAGAAGTACAGATCATGGTTGGGTTATAAAACATATCCAAAACTTTGAACATCCCACAGAGCACCATTAAATCCATTATTAAAAAATGGAAAGAATATGGCACCACAACAAACGTGCCAAGAGAGGGCCGCCCACCAAAACTCACGGACCAGGCAAGGAGGGCATTAATCAGTGGCAACAAAGACACCAAAGATAACCCTGAAGGAGCTGCAAAGCTCCACATCGGAGATTGGAGTACCTGTCCATAGGACTACTTTAAACCGTACACTCCACAGAGCTGGGCTTTATGGAAGAGTGGCCAGAAAAAAGCCATTGCTTAATAATCCTCTCTGGGATAGGGTATAGTTTCCTGAATTTCTGCCTGACTGACGTGCCAAAAGTAAACTGCATGTTACTCAGGCCCAGAAGCATTGGATAGAAAACACTTTGAAGTTTCTAAAACTGTTAAAATAATGTCTGAGACTATAAAATAATTGTTATGGCAGGCAAAAATGCAAATATTTTGTTTTAGGTCCCAGGCTCTTATAATGGAAACCTATTGTTGCTATGTAAATCCGTCTCCCAGGTTGCAATTCCTATGGCTTCCATTAGATGTCAACAGTCTTTATTCAACGTTTCAGGTTTGTTTTTTGAAAAACAAGTAAGAACTTGGAGTTTTGATGAGAAGAGCACGGAAACAACATCAGTCTTTCGGCACGAGAGGGAGAGGGTGCGCACTTACTAATTTTCCTTTCCTATTGAACATACTACTTTCCGTATGAAAAATGATAGTTTATTTACATTTTAGAGTACCTGAGGATTAAATAGAAACATCGTTTGACTTGTTTGGACAAAGTTTAGTGGTAGATTTTTGGACCCCTTTGTCTGCAAGTTGAACAAGTGGATTACTGAAATCAATGGCGCCAACTAAACAGACTGTTTGGGATATAAAGAAGGATTTTATCTAACAAAACGACCATTCATGTTGTATCTGGGACCCTTGGGATTGCAAATAGAGGAAGATCTTCAATAGTAAGTGATTTATTTAATCGCTCTTTGTGATTTTAGGAAGCCTGTGCTGGTTGAAAAATATGTTAATGTGGGGAACCGTCCTCAGACAATCGCATGGTATGCTTTCGCCGTGAAGCCTATTGTAAATCGGACAATGCAGTTAGATTAACATGAATATAATCTTTTAAATTATATAAGATACTTGTATGTTCATGAATGTTTAATATTACAAATATTTATTTGAATTGTGCGCCCTCCAATTTCACCGGATGTTGTCGGCTGGTGTCCTGCTAGCGGAACGCCTATCCCCATTAAGTAAAAAAGAAGCAAGCACGTTTGGTGTTCAGAAAAGGGCATGTGGGAGACTCCCCAAACATATGGAAGAAGGTACTCGGGTCAGATGAGACTAAAATGTAGCTTTTTGGCCATCAAGGAAAACGCTGTGTCTGGGGCAAACCCAACACCTCTCATCACCTCGAGAACACCATCCCCACAGTGAAGCATGGTGGTGGCAGCATCATGCTGTGGGGATGTTTTTCAGCGATAGGGACTGGAAAACTGGTCAAAATTGAAGGAATGATGGATGGCGCTAAATACAGGGAAATTCTTGAGGGAAACCTGATTCAGTCTTCCAGAGATTTGAGACTGGGATGGAGGTTCACCTTCCAGCAGGATAATGACCTTAAGCATACTGCTAAAGCAACACTCAAGTGGTTTAAGGCGAAACATTTAAATGTCTTGGATTGGCCTAGTCAAAGCCCAGACCTCAATCCAACTGAGAATCTGTGGTATGACTTAAAGATTGCTGTACACCAGTGGAACCCATCCAACTTGAATGTGCTGGAGCAGTTTTGCCTTGAAGAATGGGCAAAAATCCCAGTGGCTAGATGTGCCAAGCTTGTAGAGACATACCCCAAGAGACTTGTAGCTGTAATTTCTGCAAAAGGTGACTCCACAAAATATTGACTTTGGGGGGTGAATAGTTATGCATGCTCAAGTTTTCAGTTTTTTTGTCTTATTTCTTGTTTGTTTCACAATAAAAAATATTTTGCATCTTCAAAGTGGCAGGGGTGTTGTGTAAATCAAATTAAACAAACCACCCAAAAATCTATTTTAATTCCCGGTTGTAAGGCAACAAAATAGGAAAAATGCCAAGGGGGTGAATACTGAATACTGTACCCACTGTATTTATTATGGATCCCCATTAGCTGCTGCTCTTCCTGGGGTCCAAACACCATTAAGGCAAAAATCAAACAAACAAAAACAGTACATCATACAACATCATTACACCACTATATATCTACAACACAAAGTGTATAATACCAACATACAACAATATTAAAATGTACGTGTGTGTGTAGAGTGCGCTAGAGTGTGTGTGAGTATGTGTGCCTGTGTGTGTGTGTTTCTGGTCTGGACTTTGGGGACTGTGAAGACCCCTGGTGGCAGGTCTTGTGGGGTATGCATGGGTGTCTGAGTTGTGTGCTATTTGTTTGAACGGACAGCTTGGTGCTTTCAACATGTCAATACCTCTCACAAAGATAAGTAGTGATGCACTAAATCTCTCCTCTACTTTGAGCCAGGAGAGATTGATATGCATGTCATTCATGTTAGCTCTCTGTGTAGATTTAAGAGCCATTCGTGCTGCTCTGTTCTGGGCCAACTGTCATTTGCCTGTGTCCCTCTTTGTGGTACTTGAACATGTGACTGGGCAGTAATTCAGATGCAACAAAGATATGGCCTGTAGGACTTGTTTTTTTGATAGCAATGTGAAATAGGCAGAACAACACTTTATTACAGACAGACCTCTCCCCATCTTAGCTACTGTTGCATCAATATGTTTTGACCATGACAGTTTACAATCCAGGGTTATACCAAGCAGTTTAATCTCCTCAACTTGCTCAATGTCCATATTATTCATTACAAGATTTAGTTTAGGTTTAAGGTTTAATAAATGGTTTGTCCCAAATACAATGCCTTTAGTTTTTTTTACATTTAGTACCAGCTTATTACTTGCCATCTTTTCTAAAATTGACTGCAGCTATTTGTTAAGTGTTACAGTGATTTCACTTGCTGGGTTAGCTGACGTGTCTAATGCTTAGTCATCAGCATATGTATACACACAGGCTTAATTTTGTGCCAGTGGCAGGTCATTAGTAAAGATTGAAAAAAGTAAGGGGCCTAGACAACTGCCCTGGGGAATGCCCAACTCTACCTGGATTATGTTGGAGAGGCTTCCATTAAATATCACTCTCTGTGTTCGGTTAGACCGGTAACTCTCAATCTACGATACCGAAGGGGATGTAAAGCCATAACACATACGTTTTTCCAGCATCCGATAATGATCGATAACGTCACAAAATGCACGGAAGTCTAACAAAACAGCTCCCACAAGCTTCTTATTATCAATTTCTTTCACCCAATCATCAGTAATTTGTGTATGTGCTGTACACGTTGAGAGCACCTCCCAATAACCAAGCTGAAAAGTCCGCTGTTAATTTGTTTACTGTGGAATAGCATTGTATCTGGTCAAACACCATTTTTTCCCCCAAAAGTTTACAAAGGTTTGGTAGCAGGCTGATTGTAAAGGGTGCTTTGCTATTCTTGGGGAGCGGAATGACATTTGCTTCCCTCCAGGCCTGAGGGCACACACTCTCCTGTAGGCATTGATTGAAGAGATGGCAAATAGGAGTGGAAATAATCCACTACCATCCAAGTTGTCGGACTCAGGTGTCATTTTTGATAGACAAGAATAATGTTTCACCTCTTCCACACTCCCTTCAAGGAATTCAAAATTACAATCTTTCATAATTGGTTTAGATGAATGCATCTGTAGGTTCAGAGTTTGTTGTTGGCATGTCAGGCCTAAATTTGCTAATCTTTCCAATTAAAAAATCATTAAAGTAGTTGACAATATCAGTGGGTTTTGTGCTGAATGAGCCATCCGATTCATTTAAGGATTGCACTGATTTCGCCTTTTGCCCAAAATGTAATTTAAAGTGCTCCAAAACTTTATAAAATGTATCAGTTTCTTCTTCTTTTTGTTTAGTTTAGTCACATGATATCTCAATTTAAGGTACACGTGATGATCATCTGTGCAGCCAGACTTATTTGCCATTCCTTTTGCTTCGTCCCTCTCAACCATACAATTTTTCAATTTCTCATCAATCAACTCAGATTTAACCGTTTTTACAGTAATTTTGGTAATCGGTGCATGCTTAGTAGTAACTGAAATAAGCAATTTCATGAATGTGTCAAGCGCAGCGTCTGGTTGCTTCTCATTACACACAACAGAGTAGCAAATATTCTTTACATCTTCAACATACAGTGCATTCGGAAACATTGTGTTAAGTTACAGCCTTATTCTAAAATGTGTTCAATTATATTTTTTCCTCAACAATCTACACATAATACCCCATAATGACAAAGCAAAAAAAAAATTGGGGAAATTTTAGCAAAAAAACCCAGAAATAACTTATTTACATTCAGACCCTTAACTGTGAGATTCGGAAAATGTGCTCAGATGCATTCTGTTTCCATTGATCATTCTTGAGATGTTTCTACAACTTGATTGGAGTCCACCTGTGGTAAATTCAATCAATTGGACATGATTTGGAAAGGCACACATCTGTCTATATAAGGTCCCACAGTTAACAGTGCATGTCAGAGCAAAAACCAAGCCATGAGGTTGAAGAAATTATCCGTAGAGCTCCAAGACAGGATTGTGTCGAGATACAGATCTGGGGAAGGGTACCAAAAAATGTCTGCAGCATTGAACGTCCCCAAGAACACAGCGTTCTCCATCATTCTTAAATGGAAGAAGTTTGGAAGACTCTTCCTAGAGCTGACCGCCTGGTCAAACAGCAATCGTGGAAGAAGGGCCTTGGTCAGGGAGGTGACCAAGAACCTGATTGTCACTCTGACAGAGCTCCAGAGTTCCCCTGTGGAGATGGGAGAACCTTCCAGAAGGACAACCATCTCTGCAGCACTCCACCAATCAGGCCTTTATTGTAGAGTGGCCAGACCGAAGCCACTCCTCAGTAAAAGGCACATAATAGCCCGCTTGGAGTTTGCCAAAAAGCACCAAAATGACTCAGACCATGTGAAACAAGAATATCTGGTCTGATGAAACCAAGATTGAACTATTTGGCCTGGAGGAAAAGCTGGCACCATCCCGTCTGAAGGAAACCTGGCACTATCCCTACAGTGAAGCATGGTGGTGGCAGCATGTTTTTCAGCGGCAGGGACTGGGAGACTAGTCAGGATCGAGGGAAAGATGAATAGAGCAAAGTACAGAGAGACCCTTGATGAAAACCTGCTCCAGAGCGCTCTGGACCTCAGACTGGGGAGCGAAGGTTCACCTTTCAACAGGACAATGAGCCTAGGCACACAGCAAGATAATGCAGGAGTGGCTTCGGGACAAGTCTCTGAATGTCCTTGAGTGGCCCAGCCAGAGCTCGGACTTGAACCCGATCTAACATCTCTGGAGAGAGCTGAAAATAGGTGTGTAGAAATGCTCCCCATCCAACCTGACAGAGCTTGAGATGATCTGCAGAGAGTAATAGGAGAAACTCCCCAAATACAAGTGTGCCAAGCTTGTAGTGTCATACCCCCCAAAAACTTGAGGCTGTAATCACTGCCAAAGAGCTTCAACATGGTACTGAGTAAATGTTCTGAATACTTGTCTAAATGTGATATTTCCGTTTTTTTGTTTTGATAAATTAGCAAAACCTGTGTTCGCTTTGTCATTATGGGATATTGTGTGTAGATGAGGGGGAAACACTATATATATTTTTTAGAATAAGGCTGTAATTTAACAAAATGTGGAAAAAGTCAAGGGGTCTGAACACTTTCTGAATGCACTGCATTGGTGAAAGATGAAATCCTTCCCAAGAAGAAGAATGGTAGAGTATGGGGTGGTAGAGTACACCCCATAGATGTGCAACTGCGCGAAACACTACATTAAAGCTACAGGCTTAATGGGAACAACAGAAATTAGAGCTTGATCGCGAGGAAAAGGATAGAGAAAGGGAGGGGAGATTGGAGCAACATAAATTAGTTGGAGCACAGGGAAAACAATATGGGCGTGTCGCCAAACGAGAACAAAAATGTGTAGACAGACTTGAACAAGAAGAACATGTGCACTCCATTCGATTCAAATATATGGGGCTGGGAGTACGACCAGGGGAGATAGATCTGGGAGTGCGACAAGGGGAGATAGATCTGGAAGCCCTGAATCCAGTCAGGCCATCTTGCACCCTTAACAGAGTGTGATCTTGGCCAGAACAGCCGACCTGTACCGCCTTTCAACGAAAAGGAAGCGGATGTATATTTTACTTTGTTTGAGCAGATTGCCACATCCCTAAAATGGCCGTGAGATATCTGCTCCTCCTAAGTGTTCTTCTGGTAAAGGCTCAGAAAGTGTATTCAGATTATGACTCTGTTAAACCTGCTATCATTTGGGCTTACAAATTGGTCCCAGAGGCATACAGACAACAGTTCTTGAAATTACAAAAGAAAGAATCACAAAGCCATGTTGAGTTTGCAAAGGAAATATCATGTCTTTTTGATAGGTGGTGTAGTTCTGAAGAAGTCAAGTACCTTGAGGATTCGAAGACTCTCATACTTCTCGAGCAGTTCAAGAATTGCCTTCACAAAAGGGTTGAGACCTACATTTATGAGCACAAGGATCTCACTCGAGAAAGCTGCAGTTCTTGCAGATGAGTTTCAAATCTACCTTCACAAACAAAGCACCCAGTAGTTATCCCTACGCAAAAAGCCATCCAGAGTAGTCACCTCCTACTTCAAGGTTTCAGTGCATTTCTACAGTGCCCAGGGATAAAGATCAGCAGAAAACTGTTATTTTTTTCATACGCCAGTTTGTCATTACTGCCGTGAGAAAGGACACATTGTCTCTCAGTGTCCTAAGTTGAAACAGAAAAACGGGAGAGAGAGTAAACATTGTTTCTTCTTGTGGGAGCACTCCAGCCCGCTAAGTCTCTGGTTGGGACTGGTGTATCTCCTAAACAAGGTTTTGGATCAGATGTGTATGAACCCTTTGTTTCAGACGGGTTCGTGTCTCTTCAGAGTGGCGGCTGGTGAAGATACTGCGAGACACTTTGTACTAAAAGTGTATTGAAGTGTCAAAGTGTGGAGATAGGTGGCGTGGAAGTTCCTTTGTATAATGTGGAACGTCTGATCTTTTGGTTCCGTTTTCATTGGAGTTAGGCCTAGTCTGCTGGTGATGAGGGTCTCATTCATATTGGGAAACTATTTGGGTGGAGGGAAGGTTGTGCCAAATCCTGTCATTTGAAAGGAACCCAGAGTAGAGGAACCTGATGGGTTATCAGAAAAGTTTCTAGTGGACTGTGTTGGTATTTTGCCCAAAGCCAAGAGTGGTAACCAGTTTCTCTCAACAATAATGTGTGCGGCCACTCGTTTCCCTGAGGCCCTTCCACTGACGAAAAGCACGTCTCCCAGTATTGTTACGGGCCTGGTGAAATTATTTTCTAAGTTTGGACTTCCACAGGTAGTTGGGTGTAACCCAATGCCCCTCTAGTGCCTACCACCCAGAGTTTCAAAGTGCTCTTGAGAGATTTCAGACTTTGAAGTCTATTTTGAGAGCTTACTACTTTGAGTTTGAGAAAGACTGCGATGAAAGGGTCCCTCTTGTGCTGTTTGGGTCCCTTGTGTTTGGACATCATGTCAGAGGTCCTTTGAGTTTGCTGAGAGAGACGTTGTTGCAGGGCGACACCTGAGAAACACATCTGTTGGAGCACATTAGCGCTTTTCAATACATATTGCACTGCACCTATGAGTTTGCCAGTGAGAATCTGGAGATGGCGCAAACTAAAACGATCGGGCCCGAAACCGTGCTTTCGCTGTGGGTGACCAAGTCCTGGTTTTGTAGCCCAATCTGGGGGTCACCGTTGCAGGTTCGCTTTTCAGGCCCTTACCCCATAATGAAATAAATGTGTAATCTGGATTACCTAATCGCTACACCTTCAGTGGAGCCAGTGCTGGCAGAAGTCACAGCGCACACCTTCAGTGGAACCAGTGCTGGCAGAAGTCACAGCACACACCTTCAGTGGAACCAGTGCTGGCAGAAGTCACAGCACACACCTTCAGTGGAACCAGTGCTGGCAGAAGTCACAGCGCACACCTTCAGTGGAACCAGTGCTGGCAGAAGTCACAGCACACACCTTCAGTGGAATCAGTGCAGGCAGAAGTCACAGCGCACACCTTCAGTGGGACCAGTGCTGGCAGAAGTCCCAGTACACACCTTCAGTGGAACCAGTGCAGGCAGAAGTCCCAGCACACCCATGGCACCTCGGACTTACACACCTGCGGGGGAGCTTGCAGGCGGATCACGCGCCCCGCAGTGAGCACATCAGGTGGTGTTTTTTATTTGAAAAAAAAACACATCTAATTGGTTAACATGGTTTTGCAAAATGTATGAAGTACTACAGCAACCATATTAATTGATACAACTGAGAGAGAGAAACACAGATTATGAAGTACCTGAGAGTGGTGCCATGGGTGTTAGACAGAGCATGTTTCATGAAACCCCTTTTCAACTTTTTTACATCAATACCTCTGGAGGAAGCTGCAGAAGTCTTGGAGGAGGTAACATGCCTTGAGGGCTGGTGCTATGCACTGTAGATATATAAAGAGAGAAAAAAAAGTTTAAACATTGCAGTTTTATAAAAATACATTACAAACAGTCCTTTTTTGTCATTTAACATGCATTTACCTGTGGAGGTGGCTGTATTTGAATTGCAGGGGGTAGGGACACCAAATGAGGCTGCTTCTGTTGGTGTGACTAGGGGAGAAGGAGGAGGAAATTGGTCCAGAGGAGGCCACGTTAGTGGTGACAGATGGGGGGGTGTGCATCGTGGTGGACGAAACCTCCAGCAATGGCTTGGAGGATCTGTGGTTTGTAATGGTGCAGTTGAGGGGCCAACGATGGTGTGGCCGGGAGAGCAGGCACATGGCCTTTTTTTTAATTTTTACGTCAGGCCCCTTTTTTAACTCGGCAAGTCAGTTAAGAACAAATTCTTATTTTCAATGACGGCCTAGGAACAGTGGGCAAACTGCCTTGTTCAGGGGCAGAACGACAGATGTGTACCTTGTCAGCTCAGGGATACAATCTTGCAACCTTTCGGATACTAGTCCATCGGTCTAACCACTAGGCTACCTGCCGCCCCTCTTCTGCAGCTCGAGACTCCGGCGGCTCCTACAGGTGTTGCACACTGGAAGACACTGGCAGTGGTGATGCAGCTGTCAGGAGTGGTTCCAGCAGGGGGTCCAGCAGAGGCGATGGCGTCAGTGGTCTCATCCATGGCAGCCCTCTCCTGTGCCCTCTGTGTTCTGAGGGCAGCCCGACGCTCTTTCTCCTCTGCCTCTGCCCTCTGCTTCTCACCCCTCTCCTCCCACTGGCGTGTGTATTCCTCCCCGGTGAGGCATGTGGCGACCACAGGGAGTCTTCTGTATCGGTCTAGCCGATACTTCAGGACAGTAAGGATGTGCCCCAGGTCTTTCACTATCAGCCCTCTATTAGGGGCTGAGGGTCCTCCTGTGCTCGCTGGGGAGGAGGTGGACGGGACAGTGCTGCTGGTTCAAGGAGAGGCGGTGGTGGGACCAAGTAGGGACCGAGACAGCATTAAACTGGACCCTTCAATGACTGAGGGGTGAAAAGGGAAGAGGCCACGCTTCTTAAACCCTTCCACCACATAGTGCATGTCCTTGCAGCGCTAGTACGGGTAGCGGAATACTCTGGCAAATTCTGATTTGTTCATCATATAGGAGTGGTCAAAATGGCTGAGGTCTCCAGCTACCTTGGAGAACAGCCTTTAAAGGACCATAGTATGGCACGTCCAGCGGCTGCAGGACATGGGTGCAGTGTGGTGGAAGACAAAGTAGAACCCCTTCCCTTAGTGCCGCCGCCAGCACCTCCAGATCCATGTGGCTCTTGTGCCTATCAAGGAGGAGAGGGTGCACCTTCACTGCATGCTTAATAAAGTGCTGAGAACAGTCAGTCCAGCAATCTACATACATAACCACATAGAACACCAAATACCTGTGTATTTTGTTGGCGTACTTCATCAGCCTCTCTCTGGTGAAGGGGAACCCATGGCTGGTGCAGTAGATATAGTACTGCAAACACTGTGGGTGGTCTACTGCGACAAGCATGGAACACCCGGCCACTCAGGCTGTCCGCCAGGGTCTGCGGAGGTACCCCATGCACCTTGGTAAATAGGATACTAAAACTGTTACTAGCAGATAAAATTCATATACACGTGGTATTCTCCAAACAACAAAAGATGTCAAGCCTGGCTGATAGCCATCACTGCCCCACAGTCCTCCATGGCATGGAACATGTCCACCTCACTCCACCGCTTCCACTTGACTTTCTCCATGCTGTGGTGGTAAATACATGTAGCTAAATAATTTCGCATGATATACACATTTTAGACAGACAACTCAATCTGAATAGGTATAAACATTCACATTGCAAAGTTAAGGCATTGAAAGGTGATGAACATTTTTGTTTGATGTTATCTGTAATGAAAATGTGTGTCCCAATGAGTTTAATATTGATGCATACATTGTAACATTTGACTAAATACTGCCTCTGTGTAGCTGTTGTAAGATGAAACATTGCCAACAGTGATAGGTGTCAAAGTTCATGGTTCAAAGTGAATTTTTTCAGATTGTGCAAAACGCCCCCTTCAGAGGACTTCAATGTTGAAACGGTAAAGCTTGACAACATTGTTGTTTTCGTGATATGTATTATCTAACGCTTAAAAATTTCTTTCGTTTTTGCTTACTTGGCAGTTCTATCAACACTAAGCAACTAAGCTAGCAACATTAGCAAATCCGTTAGCTACATTTCAGAGGTAAAAAGTTGAAAATGAATGATGTGTGGTCTGTCATGCAGTCAAATTCGACGATTATACAGCGTGTCCCACAAAATGTGTATACATATGACTTTTTTAAAAACTCTAAACCCAACTTAACCTACATAAATTGCCATAAAAATTGGAGGTCAGTTAGCTGGAAGGGTGTCTTTAGTCTAGACAATAGCGACCCATCCACTTAGCTAGATGTGGCTGGGGGGTAGTTCTAGTATTTCGGGTAAGCGTAATTTAATATTTATAAAACGTTTTTATCTGGATACTTTCTGTTTTTGATATTGAAAATCAAATAAATCAAATCTAATTGTATTTGTCACATGCGCCGAATACAACAGATAGACCTTACAGTGTTAATTTGCGGGGGCACCGGTGTTGAGGTAATTGAGGAAATATGTACATTTCGGTAGAGTTATTAAAGTGACTATGCATAGATAATAACAGAGAGTAGCTGCAGCATAGAAGGGGGGCAATGCAAATAGTCCGGGTAGCCATTTGATTAGCTGTTCAGGAGTCTTATGGCTTGGGGGTAGAAGCTGTTTAGAATCCTTTTGGACCTAGACTTGGCACTCCGGTACCGCTTGCCGTGCGGTCGCAGAGAGAAAAGTTTACGACTAGGGTGGCTGGAGTCTTTGACAATTTCTAGGGCCTTCCTCTGACACCGCCTGGTATAGAGGTCCTGTATGGCAAGAAGCTTGGCCCCAGTGATCTACTGGGCCATACGCACTACCCTCTGTAGTGCCTTATGGTCGGAGGCCAAGCAGTTGCCATACCAGGCAGTGATGCAACCCATCAGGATGCTCTCGATTGTGCAGCTGTAAAACCTTTTCAGGATCTGAGGACCGATGCCAAATATTTTCAGTCTCCTGTGGGAGAATAGGTTTTGTGGTGCTCTCTTCACAACTGTCTTGGTGTGCTTGATATTGCTACAATGCAAGTAACCATTTCATTGTACCGTTTACACTTTCTGTGTCGTCTGCATGTGACAGAAAAGCATTAAGCATAGATATTATTTGATATAGCATGTGTTTACCACATGGCCTCACATGTGAATCCTTAAAGAGATGGGTGGGGCTTAAGAGGGTGTGAATGATGCTGACAAAGAAGAGCTCTCCAGTAGGTGTAGCAAAACATTCATGGAGTATTTTCTCAAAAATGAGTTTACAAGTTGATCAACTTTCAAAAAAGAATTATTTTCCCATTGTTCCTCAATTGCAGTGTATGATATACCATATACTAGCTCTGAGTCTGCTTTTATCCAAAGTAAAAAACACAATTTTGCTACATAAGACCATATCGAGCCATCTCTTGCAGCTGGTTGCCTTACAATTGTATGTTGAATCATCATATATTTATATATATGCACACACACACTACCGTTCAAGAGTTTGGGTCACTTAGAAATGTCTTTTTTTTTAAAGAAAAGCATGTTTTTTGTCCACTAAAGTAACATCAAATTGATCAGAAATACAGTGTAGACATTGTTAATGTTGTAAATGACTATTGTTGCTGGAAACGGCTGATTGTTAATGGAATACCTACATAGGTGTACAGAGTCCCAATATCAGCAACCATCACTCCTGTGTTCCAATGGCACGTTGTATTAGCTAATCCAAGTTTATAATTTTAAAAAGGCTAATTGATCATTCGAAAACCCTGTTGCAATTATGTTAGCACAGCTGAAAACTTTTGTTCTGATTAAGCAATAAAACTGGCCTTCTTTAGACTAGTTAAGTATCTGGAGCATCAGCATTTGTGGGTTCGGTCAATTTTATGTTATTTTAATGGACAAAAATGTGCTTTTCTTTCAAAAACAGGGACATTTCTAAGTGACCCCAAACTTTTGAGCGGTAGTGTATATATTTTTTTACCCCTTTGTCTCCTCAATTTCGTGGTATCCAATTGGTAGTTACAGTCTTGTCCAATCGCTGCAACTGCCGTATGGACTCGGGAGAGGCAAAGGTCGAGAGTCCTGCGTCCTCCAAAACTCAACCCAGCCAAGCCGCACTTGGCTGGATTGCTTCTTGACACAGCACCAGCTTAACCCAGCTTAGCCAGCCGCACCAATGCGTCAGAGGAAACGCCGTACGCCTGGTGACCGTATCAGCGTGCATTGTGCATGGCCCACCACAGGAGTCACTAGTGTGCGACGTGACAAGAACATCCCTGCCGGCCAAATCCTCCCCTAACCCAGACAGCGCTGGGCCAATTGTGCCCCGCATCCATGTGACTCCCGGTCACGGCCAGCTGCGACAGAGCCTGGACTCGAACCAGGATCTCTAGTGGTACAGCTAGCACTGCGATGCAGTACCTTGCGCCGATCGGGAGGCCCCAACATATATATTTTTAAGTGTACATCATAGTCAAAAGACAGACGTGGCAAAGATGGAGGCAGAGATTCTATTTCAGGGAAAAATTTGATTATTATCAATCAGCTGGTTGAGTCTCACAGCCTCATCAGCGGTCCATAGTCATGGAGATGTGACTGGGCTGCTCCCTACGTTAACCATATGAGTAGGGAAGAGAGGGAGAAAGGGGAAAAGTAGATGGATGGATGAAGAGAGGCAGAGATGGATGGAGAGGGAGTGAGAATAGGGGAGAAAGATGGAGAGTTAGAGCAGTAGAGTCGGAGAGAGAGTTAGCGAGATGGAGAGGGAGAGGTAATGGGGCCAGTGACTGGCTTTACACCTCGTCTCTGTGGAAACTAATTGGGAGAGCGCTGCAGGGCACTAATCCGAGCACTCTATCAGGTAAATGTAGTGCAATCAACTATGAAGAGTAAATCAATGTACTATCTCTCACTCTCTACACCACTTTGTCTTTCGCTCTCTCCCTCTGTCTACCCCCCTTTCTATATCTCTCTACATCTCTCCTCTCTCTTTCTCTACACCTCTCACTCCACACCTCTCTTGCTCCACCCTTTACTCTCTCCCTCTCTCTGCCTGCTCTCCCTCCCTCTCTTTCTACACCTCTCTCTAACACTCTCATGTTACCTCTCTTCTTTACTCATTCTTATTTTATAATGAGAAGTCAATAGTATATGCATGGCCATTAATGCCTCATTAAAGCTACTTGATCTCCCCAAGTAGTTATTTCATAAACGTTTGACCATATGGATTCATGATTTACTGAAAATGTATGATTTGAAGTGATTCCATCATGGAAGAAAATATAAAATAAGTGATAAAAAAATATAGACATTTTTAGGATAGACACAGGTATGAATAAGAGGGGAGTCGGGTGTGAGTGTGAGACAGAGAATAAAATGGTCAATGGTGAATCTGAAGATCAATCCCGGTTACCCAGAAGTACATTTGTCCCGCAAAAGTTTATAATTTCCTTTTTAACTTCTGCAAAGAATGCCATTAACAATTGTGTAACCAAGTTTTGTTGGTTGTGCAACAAAATAGGAAAAATGCCAAGGGGGGTGAATACTTTCACAAACCACTGTATAATACTCTGCTAATAATATTTATTTATTTTTAAGACACATTGCCATAACCCTATGGTTCTACCTGTCAATGATGTTAGAGGACGGGATGATGTTGATGATTTAAATGGTTTCACTGTCCAGATCCCACTTGTACAATATCCAGATGAAAATGCAGATTTGAATCATCTACACCTGTCTAAAAATATGATCAGGACAAAGGACCCATATTAGCACCAGGTATAAAAGGGCTTTTGTGTCCCTGTGTGCATGTGTCTGCTCGCCTTTCTGTCCTTGTATCCCTGTGTTTGTGTGTGTGTGTGAGAGAGCTCTCTAACAGGGTGGCATGTTCTCCGATGGAGGAAAAGGAAGCGGAATGTATGGTTGTCCCCTGTGACGAGGCCGTGGGTGGTTGAGCGGGGGAGCCAGAAGAAGGGGTCTTAGGGGGAATTATCCCTCTCCCGGGCACAGAGATAGAGCAAGCTTTTCAGCCGTACATGAGACAAGCAGCCCTGCTCTGATCTGGAGGGGAGAACTTCAACAGTGCTGAATAACTATGGCAGGACAAGACCAAGAAAAAGAAACACACACACACCCACATCCTGCCTCATTGCTTGCCTGGTCCCTTGGGTAATAGCTGTGGATAAGTTATTCAATTAGGGAGGTATTATTGGTCTTTCCTTCAGAGGACAGAGCTGATGATGCTGTGATTACCATGCTCTGCATTCCTCTACGGCCGTGTGTGTGTGTGTGTGTGTGTGTGTGTGTGTGTGTGTGTGTGTGTGTGTGTGTGTGTGTGTGTGTGTGTGTGTGTGTGTGTGTGTGTGTGTGTGAGCGAGCCTGCACATTTGAGAGAAAGTGTATGTGTGGCTGCAAATCATGGAAGGAGAAGGGGATGAAAATGGATAGGGTGTGAAAACTGGGGGTCTATCAGAAATGCCTGAGTGGTTTTAAACGAACCTCCTAAGCACTGCATGCTGCCCCAACCACGGACTCTCTCTCACACACACATTCAGAGTGAGAGAGGCTGACCACACAGTAGTCTCACTTACAGAGATAGGAGAGGTACTATGACTAATAAGAGACTCCCACCTCCTTTTAACTTACAGAGATAGGAGAGGTACTCTAACTAATCAGAGACTAGATGGAGAGCTCTGTGACTCCCACCTTCTTTACTTAATACCCATCCCGGATCCGGGATCCTCCTCATCAAAAAAGCTGACTAGCATAGCCTAGGCTAACGGGACAGGGATATCATATAATATAATTTCATGAAATCACAAGTCCAATACAGCAAATGAAAGATAAACATCTTGTGAATCCAGCCATCTTTTCCGATTTTTTTTATGTTTTACAGCGAAAACACAATATGTATTTCTATTAGCTAACCACAATAGCCAAACACACAACCGCATATTTTCACCATGTTTCCACCGCATAGGTAGCTTTCACAGAACCGACAAAAGTCGGTTAGTCAGTAACCAAGAAACAAAATTAGTCACTAACCAAGAAACAACTTATAACATGTTATACAATACATTTATGTTTTGTTCGAAAATGTTCATATTTGAGGTATAAATCATAGTTTTACATTGCAGCCACAATCACAAATAGCACCAAAGCAGCCAGAATAATTACAGAGAGCAACGTGAAATAACTAAATACTCATCATAAAACATTTATGAAAAATATATGGTGTACAGCAAATGAAAGATAAACATCTTGTGAATCCAGCCAATATTTCCGATTTTTAATTTTTTTTACAGCGAAAACACAATATATATTTCTATTAGCTCACTACAGTAGCCAAACACACAACGCAATTTACTCCCCGCAAAAAATAGCTTGCACAAAACCGACAAAATGGAGATAAAATGAATCACTAACCTTGAACAAATTCATCAGATGACAGTCTTATAACATCATGTTATACAATACAATTATGTTTTGTTCGAAAATGTACATATTTAGAGCTACAAATCCTGATTATACATTGTGAATACGTAGCATCGATTCCCCAGAATCTCCGGAGATATTTTGGACACTCACCTAATCTGACCAAAGAACTCATCATAAACTTTACATAAAAATACTTGTTGTATGGCAAATGAAAGATACACTGGTTCTTAATGCAACCGCTGTGTTAGATTTTTTAAAATAACTTTACCATAACATACAGCTTGCGTTATTGCGAGACAGCGCTCACCAAAACGGCGGAGAATAGGACTCAACATTTTTACACAGAAATACGAAATAACATCATACATTTTTTCTTACTTTTGATGAGCTTCCATCAGAATGTTGTACAAGGAGTCCTTGGTCCAGAATAAATCGTTGTTTGGTTTTAGAATGTCCATTTCTTCTGTCGAATTCGCGCCACAATGCTAGCCAAGGTTGCTAACATTCCCATCCTCTCTTGACGCAAAGAACGGAAAACTCCAAAAGTCCCAATAAACGTTGAATAAACTGATAAAACTGTTGAAATTGAAAAAACCTACTTTATGATGTTATTATCATATGTATCAAATAAAATAAGAGCCGGAGATATTCGCCGTGTAAACCAAACGCTTTTCAGAAGCCAATGTCGAGCTCCGCCGTGCGCCTTGGAAGACAAAGAAAATTCCGGACCTGTCACTCCAAAAGCTCTTGTTCGGCCTCAGATCAAGCTAGACACCCCATTCCACCTTCCACTGCCTGTTGACATCTAGTGGAAGGCATATGAAGTGCATGCATATCGATAAATAAAAGCCAGTTGAATAGGCAGGCCCTGAAACAGAGCCTCGTTTTCAGATTTTTCACTTCCTGTATGGAAGTTTGCTGCAAAATTAGTTCTGTTTTACTCACAGACATAATTCAAACAGTTTTAGAAACTTGAGTGTTTTCTATCCAATAGCAATAATAATATGCATATTGTATGATCTAGAAAAGAGTACGAGGCCGTTTCATTTGAGCACGATTTTTTCCAAAGTGAAAACAGCGCCCCCCTATTGAAAATAAGTTTTTAACTTACAGAGATAGGAGAGGTACTCTGACTAATCAGAGACTAGATGGAGAGCTCTGTGACTCCCACCTCCTTTTAACACAACTCTTCATCTATATGTTCATCTTGCCACTGAAGAGAAAGATAAAGAGACTGGTGGCATATAAAAGGTATTGTACAGTACATTTTCAGCATCATTTGTTCAATGAAAGTGAAGAATTCATGAATAGGCACAACCCTACCCCCTTCACAGACTTGCTCTCTGTGAGCTGTTGAGGTGGTGTGTGGATGAGCTCCACTGGAGGGTCTGGCCCTATATGCCAAGTGTAGCCCCACAGATGTACTCCCGTGTGGAGAGAGGGGAGCAGGGCACCCGGACGAGAGTGTCATCTGCTCTGCCCAGAAAGGAAACAAAATAGGTCAATGTGGGGAAAAGGAGCAGTGGCACATGCAGGAGGAGACCCCGCCAGCTGAATGCCTCTGTGTCGGCCATAATGGGAAGGGCCATCTGGTGTCAATGTTTATTTGATCCGAAAAAAACATATGTGACTGACCACCTTGATTCTCTCTTATGTAGCAAAATTAGAAATGGTGTTTTTTCACATTGGATAAAAGCAGAGACACAGAGCTACAAAAATGGTGTATCATACACTGCATTTGAGGAACAATGGGAAAGTCATTCTGCTTTGAAAGTTGATAAACGTGCAACCAAAAGTTGAGGGAATTCCCGTTGAATATTTTGGTACCTAATGGAGAGCTCTCCTTTGTCTACACTCATTCAGCATTGCTCACACCCTCTTAAGCCTTAGCCCCACCTATCTATTTAAGGATTCACATGTGAGGTCAAAATGTCCAGATAAAAAATATTTTATAAATATTAGATGACGCTTTACACACTTGTCTAAATTCAGGGGTCATGTGAAAGAAATGCTATAACCACCCAGCCACATCTTGCTAAGTGTCTCTACAGAAGGTGTAAACGGTACAGCCAAATGGTTACTTGCATAGTAGCAATATCAGAAATAGTCAATATAATTAAAATATACAGAATGTACAAGAACAATATTTTTTAACCAGGTAGGCTAGTTGAGAACAAGTTCTCATTTGCAACTGCGACCTGGCCAGGATAAAGCAAAGTAGTTCGACACATACAACAACAGAGTTACACATGGAATAATACAAACACACAATCAATAATACAGTAGAAAAATCTATATACAGCATGTGCAAATGAGGTAGGATAAGAGAGGTAAAGGCAATAAATAGGCCATGGTGGCGAAGTAGTTACAATATAGCAATTAAAACACTGGAATGGTAGAATATGCAAGTAGAGATACTGGGGTGCAAAGGAGCAAGATAAATAAATAAATACAGTATGGGGATGAGGTAGATTGGATGGGCTATTTACAGATGAGCTATGTACAGGTGTGGTGACCTGTGAGCTGCTCTGACAGCTGGTGCTCCAATAGTAATAATAATATGCATATTGTACGAGCAAGAATTGAGTACGAGGCCGTTTGAAATGGGCACCTTTTATCCGGCTACTCAATACTGTCCCTGCAGCCCAAACAGGTTAACCCACTGTTCCTAGGCTGTCATTGAAAATAAGAATTTGTTCTTAACTGACTTGCCTAGTTAAATAAAAGGTAAAACAAAAAAAGGGGTGAAGTGGCTGAACAGCGGGATAATAACAAAATTAATTGTATCAGCAACATATGGAGTGTGTGTTAGGAGAGAGTCAACTGAAAAGAGGCACTGCAGATAGTGCTGATGACTTGTCCATCTGAACCAAGCATGAACAAGGGAATCAATATTTGGAGAGCATGTTTCTGTCCAGCCCTTGACTTTGGTGCAGGGCATGTGAGGTCCATAGCCTCTTCGTTGCAAAACTCCCTGATCTTCTCAAAAATATGTGTTTGTCTAGTTGTGTTCAGTCCAGGTGGTGCTTGTACAGGCAGACCATCTATGGGAGGAAGGATGTCAGCATTGCGTAGTAGCTGAAACCTGGTCCTGACTGAGTCCGAACGCTCCTTGGTGACAACAACACCAGGCTCCAGAGCGACGAAGCTGTAAAACAGGACATAACAAAAAAAATTGAAGACATTACAACCGTGCACAACATCAATACCCAATGTTAGATAAGAATAATAACCTCATACAATGAAAATGTAATTCACTTGAAGTGCTGGTACTGCTTGATCTATGGCAGTGTCAGATGTTGCCAGCCACAGCTTTCTACCAGCACCGTACCATCCTCCAGTCCAACCAACTGTGGGATGTTGACCCCTGTCACATTGCTGGTGTTGTGAAGGACAGCAATCTCAGACAGTGTTCACTCTGAAGCACTGCTTGATGAGGACGAAGCAACAGTCGGGGGCAAACTTGATGTAGCCTGTGATCAGGAAGTGAAGGCCCCGACTGTGGTGGAGCTTGTGCATGGTCCGCCAGGCACAATATCAGAGCACAAACTTGTTCTTGTTTTGGCCACCGAAGTTATCACAATTCAGGTCCACACGTGTTTCCTCAACTCCGTAGTTGGTGAAGAAATGGTGCATGTAGTTGATGACTGCGCTGCTGCCTTTTCTGGATGACATCATCAATCAAGTAGTTGACTTGTTGTGGTATTCCTTCACAGCAGACACCAAACAAGCCACCATTGTGAGGAGTTAAAAAGTGGATGGGACCTGGCTGTATAGGCTCAGAAGGGTAGTCCACCTGCAAACAAAAAAAACTAAATTAATTGTCTCACCCCCGTCAATCTGTCTTTACACAGCCTGCCTCATACGACACACTTTTTTTTGGGAGGGGGGGGGGGGGGGTGTAACTATCTATGTCCTTATTCGGGATAAAGGAGGGAAATTATGCTTACTTGTTGAGCAAAATCAAAGCTGTAATGCATCTTGATGTCTTTGCTTGCTGATTCAGTAGGGCCCCCCAGAGACAACTGCAGGTCTTGACTGGTGGTCTAGCAGTCAGCAACCATCTTCTGGTAAGCAGACCGCTCACTCTGAACCAGCGGAAGATGCTGCTCAGCTTTGCTGACTTCACAGCTTCTGGCAGATTGTTGTTCCTCTTGCACTGCCAGCACAGGTCTGTCCTGGGCTGAGTGCTTGAGATGTGGGGCAGCAAATTTCTCCACAGATTCCTGAAGGAAGACAGCCCGTCTACACGTACCTCAGGAAAAAACAGACATATTGTGAGATCAATAAAAGTAGTGTCAATCATGTTGGAAGTCAATTAAATAAACAAAATGTGTTCTTTATGTTTTACATGCCAAGTGTTGTCATCAATTCCTTGCCAAACTGCTGCTTTAGTCACATGGGATGGCAGCAGCTTTTCACCAAAGTGTTTATGTCCTGCATAGTTGTTGAAGTTCACCACTCGCTGCAAGTCCTCATGCTTCAGGTGTAACCTGTTCTTGCTTGGGCCAGTTCTCTTTTTGGTGTGAGGCATTAGACCATTCTTCTTGTATGACTGGAGGTTGAGAGTCAGGCGTGTTCTACTGATGCTAAAAGACAAATTCCAGATTCAAATATATTCACATTATAATAATAATCAACTTGATGGGTCGTAAGCTAGCTAACAGTAAGCTTTAACTTGATCTTTTGTTTAGACATGTAGCTAGCTAGCTAAACAATGAACCATAATCCCAATCCATACCGATTGTCATAGCTAGCTAAAGTTAACCAAACAGGTTCAATATTTACTAGTTATAGCCTAATGTTAACTAGCTATGTGAAATGGCATTCTGAGATCTACCACACACAGATCATACACGAAATGTTAGCCAGCAAGCCAGCTAATCTAACATCAGCTAGCTAACAGTAAGCTTTAACTTTGGGTCTTTTGTTTAGACATGTAGCTAGCTAGCTAGCTAAACAATTCATAGAGTACTAGCAATACAATCCGATTGTCATAACTAGCTAAAGTTAACCAAACTGGTACAATGTTAGCTAGTTAACATAAGGCTATAGCTAGCAATGTGAAATGGCATTCTGAGAACATTACTACACACAGATCATAAACACAATGTTAGCTAGCGAACCAGCCATCTAATGTCAGCTAGCTAACTTTAACTTGCAATGAAAACAACTTTCTGATGAATTTTGAAATGTTAATATCTGAAACTGTAGCTAGACTCTTACCCGTATACAGTGGCTTGCGAAAGAATTCACCCCCCTTGGCATTTTTCCAATTTTTTTGCCTTACAACATGGATTTAAAACAGATTTCTTTTGGTGGGTTTGTATCATTTGATTAACACAACCTGACTACCACTTTGAAAATGCAACATATTTATGAAACAAACAAGGAATAAGACAACAACAAAAAACATTACTATTCACCACCCAAGTGTTGCTTTAGCAGTATGCTTAAAGTCATTGTCCTGCTGGAAGGTAAATCAAATCAAAGTTTATTTGTCATGTGCGCCGAATACAACAGGTGTAGACCTTACAGTGAAATGCTTACTTACAGGCTCTAACCAATAGGGAAAAAACAGTAAAAAGACAGACTATATACAGTAGCGAGGCTATATACAGTAGCGAGGGTACATACAGACACCGGTTAGTCAGGCTGAAAGTAACTATGCATATATGATGAACAGAGAGTATCAGTAGCAGAAAAGAGGAGGTTGTCGGGTGGTGGGACACAATGCAGATAGCCCGGTAAGCCAATGTGCGGGAGCACCGGTTGGTCAGCCCAATTGAGGTAGTATGTATATGAATGTGTAGTTAAAGTGACTGTGCATATATGATAAATAGAGAGTAGCAGCAACGTAAAGAGGAGGGTTTGTATGTAAATACTCCGGGTAGCCATTTGATTACCTGTTCAGTAGTCTTATGGCTTGGGGGTAAAAACTGTTGAGAAGCCTTTTTGTCCGAGAATTGCAACTCCGGTACCGCTTGCCATGCGGTAGTAGAGAGAACAGTCTATGACTAGGGTGGCTGGGGTCTTTGACAATTTTTTAGGGCCTTCCTCTGACACCGCCTGGTGTAGAGGTCCTGGATGGCAGGCAACTTAGCCCCAGTGAAGTACTGGGCTGAACGCACTACCCTCTGTAGTGCCTTGCGGTCGGAGGCCGAGCAATTGCCGTACAAGGCAGTGATGCAACCAGTCAGGATGCTCTTGATGTTGCAGCTGTAGAACCTTTTGAGGATCTCATGTCCCATGCCAAATCTTTAGTTTCCTCAGGGGCAATAGGCTTTGTCATGCCCTCTTCACGAATGTCTTGGTGTGTTTGGATCATTCTAGTTTGTTGTTGATGTGGACACCAAGGAACTTGAAGCTCTCAACCTGCTCCACTACAACCCCTTCGATGAGAATGTGGGCGTGCTCGGTCCTCATTTTCCTGTAGTTCACAATCATCTCCTTAGTCTTAGTTACGTTGAGGGATAGGTTGTTATTCTGGCACCACCCGGCCAGATATCTAACCTCCTCCCTATAGGCTGTCTAGTCGTTGTCGGTGATCAGTTGTTGTGTCGTCTGCAAACTTAATGATGGTGTTGGAGTCGTACCTGGCCATGCAGTCGTGGGTGAACAGGATGTACAGGAGGGGATTGAGCACGTACCCGTGGGGAGCTCCAGTGTTGAGGGTCAGCGTGGCAGATGTGTTGCTACCTACCCTCACCACCTGGGGGGCGGCCCGTAAGGAAGTCCAGGATCCAGTTGCAGAGGGAGGTGTTTAGTCGCAGGATCCTTAGCTTAGTGATGAGCTTTGAGGGTACTATGGTGTTGAACGATGAGCTGTAGTAAATTAATAGCATTCTCACATAAGTGTTCCTTTTCTCCAGGTGGGAAAGGGCAGTGTGGAGTGCAATAGAGATTGCATCATCTGTGGATGTTTGTGTGGGCGGTATGCAAATTGGAGTGGGTCTAGGGTTTCTGGGATAATGCTGTTGATGTGAGCCATTACCAACCTTTCAAAGCACTTCATGGCTACGGACGTGAGTGCTACGGGTCTGTAGTCATTTATGCAGGTTGCCTTTGTGTTCTTGGGCACAGGGACTATGGCTTGAAACATGTTGGTATTACAGACTCAATCAGGGACATGTTGAAAATGTCAGTGAAGACACCTACTAGTTGTTCAGCACATGCCTGGAGCACACATCCTGGTAATCTGTCTGGCCCCACAGCCTTGTGTATGTTGACTTGTTTAAAGGTCTTACTCACGTCAGCTACGGAGAGCGTGATCACACACTCGTCAGGAACAGCTGATGCTTTTTGGCCATTAAGGAAAACGCTATGTCTGGCGCAAACCAGAACCTCCATTCCAGTCTCAAATCTCTGGATGACTGAAAAAGGGTTCCCTCAAGAATTCCCCTTTATTTAGCGCCATCCATCATTCCTTCAGTTCTGACCAGTTTCCCAGTCCTTGCCGATGAAAAACATCCCCATGCTGATGCTGCCACCACCATGCTTCACTATGGGGATGGTGTTCTCAGGTGATGAGAGGTGTTGGGTTTGCGCCAGACACAGAATTTTCCTTGATGGCCAAAAAGCATCATTTTAGTCTCATCTGATCAGAGTACCTTCTTCCATATGTTTGGGGAGTCTCCCAAATGTTTGCTTATTTTGGTATTTAATGGAATGGCTTTTTTCTGGCCACTTTTCCATAAAGCCCAGCTCTGTGGAGTGTACGGCTTAAAGTGGTCCTATGGACAGATACCCCAATCTCCGCTGTGGAGCTTTGCAGCTCTTTCAGGGTTATCTTTGGTCTCTTTGTTGCCTTTCTGATTAATGCCCTCCTTGCCTGGTCCGTGAGCTTTGGTGGGCGGCCCTCTCTTGTCAGGTTTGTTGTGGTGCCATATTCTTTCCAATATTTAATAATGGATTTAAATGGTGCTCCGTGAGATGTTCAAAGTTTCAGATATTTTATTATAACCCAACCCTGATCTGTACTTCTCCACAACTTTGTCCCTGACCTGTTTGGAGAGCTTCTTGGTCTTCATGGTGTCGCTTGCTTGGTGGTTCCCCTTGCTTAGTGGTGTAACACACTCTGGGGACTTTAAGAACAGGTGTATATATACTGAGATCACGTGACACTTAGATTGCACACAGGTGGACTTTTTTTAAGTAATTATGTGACTTCTTAAGGTAATTGGTTGCACCAGATCTTATTTAGAGATGAGTTTGGATTGATCTGCCATATGTCACGCTTTTGTCTATTTGAGCTGGTCAGTAGGTGTTATCCTGTACAACGCGGATATAAAAAATATATATATCTTTCGCATAGTAAAACTTAAGCCTTTGTCTGGGGAAAAATGTATCCATAATTGTTATAGGGGTCCTCCCTCGGCTACTGTTTGTGCACTTAAGGAGTTAACTAGTTTGTTGTCTTCTTTTACTAAATTAGAAGTTATTATCCTGGGTGACCTCAATTATGATTGGGAAATGCAGGCTTCAGACAATCTAAGACATGTGTTATGATCTAAACCTAACCCAACTGGTGACTAAGCCTACATGGCCCAACACTAAAGATCCTTCAAAGTCAACTCTGAGTGATCTTATTCTTATGAATACGCCAGAGAAACACAGTAAATCAGGCCATAGGGTTAAGACTGAATTTCTTGAAGTGCATAAAAGGTGTACCACGGGTCAATTTTGGGATCTGTTCTCTTCACTATTTATATAAAAACCATTGGTCAATCTGTTAAAAATCTTAAACTTAATCTATATTCAGATTAAACTATTATGTATGCTATTGCCTTGACTGCTGATCTGTCAAAACTACAGTCATATTTTATAGCTGTGCAGGAATCTCATGCTGATTTAAAACGTGTGCTTAACACGGGCAAAACAAAATACTTGTTGTTTTTTAAACTTTTGTAAGAATGTTACAGATGAACCACATGTTTACTCATTAGATGGTTCTCCAATTCAACGTGGTTCCGCAAATAAAATACTTAGGCACTGACATTTGAGTTTGTAAAAAAAAGCTAACAAAATCCCCAAAATAAGTCCTGCTCCTTCCCTAACTTTTCCTTAATGTTTGTATTTTACACTGCTCATGACAGAATTTTGAAAATCACAAACAAAAACATATTTAAAGCCCTTTTACGTGTTTTCTTTTCACACCTGTTCCCAACGTATACTGCCAAGACAATGTGCTGAAGAACGTTGGTACCCAGCCAGGCTCTAATGTGTCTCTCTCTCCTCACTTTAATGAATGATGAATGGATGAATGGGTGATAATTATGCACCTTACTTCACAATGTAATTTAAATTAGGACTAACGGAATGATAAGGAGGGTGAAGAGGTTGATGTAATTTAGAAAGACAATAGTGTAATGATGATTTGTGCTATGCCTATTTACTGTGTCAGCAGCCAGTAATTTGACCATGTACCTTGCGGGTTGATACCATTGTCTTTTACCTTTTACTTTGTAAAAATAAGTTGTAATGGGACTGTTTTATTTACTATAACTCTATTACTAATCTAATGTATTGTCAAGGAAACCAGAACATGCTACATGTTGCAGTAGAATAATGCATTTAGAATAATGCAAAACATATCCTTGACTCTATCCAGCGAAGAAAACAATGCCAGCCCACTGAATGAATAACAATGGATGGAATGGACGATAATTGTGCAAGTTACATCATAATCAAATTTAAATTAGTCCTAACTGAATGAGGGTGAAGAGGTGGATTTAATTTAGAACAACAATAGTGTAATGATGAGTTTCTATTATACCTATGTGTCACGTTCTGACCATAGTTATTTTGTGTTTTCCTTGTTTTAGTGTTGGTCAGGACGTGAGCTGGGTGGGCATTCTATGTTGTGTGTCTAGTTTGTCCATTTCTATGTATGGCCTGATATGGTTCTCAATCAGAGGCAGGTGTTAGTCATTGTCTCTGATTGGGAACCATATTTAGGTAGCTTGTTTTGTGTTGGGGTTTGTGGGTGGTTGTCTTCTGTCTTTGTGTTCATTGTACCAGATAGGACTGTTTCGGTTTTGCCACATTTGTTATTTTGTATTGTGTTCATGTCCAGTTTTTTATTATTAAAACATGGACACTAACTACGCTGCGAATTGGTCCGATCCCTGCTACACCTCAGACGAAGAGGAGGAAGGCTGCCGTTACAGAACCACCCACCAAAACCGGACCAAGCAGCGTGGTAACGGGCAGCAGCGGCAGCAGCAGCGATGTCAGGATAATTGGACTTGGGAGGACAAGTTGGACGGAAAAGGACCCTGGGAAGAGCCAGGGGAATATCGCCGCCCCAAAGCTGAGCTGGAGACAGCGAAAGCGGAGAGACGGCGTTATGAGGAGCTAGCTCGGCAGCGTGAGCAGGATCTGGGTTATACTATTTGGGAGGAAATAGACAGGTGGTTGGTCGACCCAGGGAGAGTGCCGGAGCCCGCCTGGGATTCGCTGGAGCAGTGCGAGGAGGGATACCGGCGAATGAGGTTAGCACGACGGCGTGGTAGGAAGCCCGAGAGGAAACCCCCAAAAATTATTGTGGGGGGGGGGGGGGGGGGGGGGGGGGTGGCGAAGTCAGGTAGGAGACCTGCGCCAACTTCCCGTGCTTACCGTGGAGAGCGAGAGTACGGGCAGACACCGTGTTATGCTGAAGAGCGCACGGTGTCTCCTGTACGTGTGCATAGCCCGGTGTGGTACATCCCAGCTCCACGTATCGGCCGGGCTAGAGTGGGCACTGAGCCAGGTGCCATGAAGCCGGCTCAATGCATCTGGTCTCCAGTGTGTCTCCTCGGGCCGGTGTACATGGCACCAGCCTTACGCATGGTGTCCCCGGTTCGCCAGCACAGCCCAGTGCGGGCTATTCCACCTCCCCGCACTGGCCTGGCTACGGGGAGTATTCAACCAGGTAGGGTTGGGCAGGCTCGGTGCTCAAGAGCTCCAGTACGCCTTCACGGTCCGGTCTATCCGGTGCCACCTACTCGGACCAGCCCAGTACCACCAGTGCCAACACCACGCACCAGGCTTCCTGTGCGTCTCCAGAGTCCAGTACGCCCTGTTCCTCCTCTCCACACTCGCCCAGTGATGTGTGTTCCCAGCCCGGTACCACCAGTGCCGGTACCACGCACTAGGCTAATAGTGCGCCTTGAAAGTCCAGTGTGCCCTGTTGCTGCTCCCCGCACTAGCCTTGAGGTGCGTGTCCTTAGCCCGGTACCACCAGTTCCGGCGCCACGCACCAGGCCTACTGTGCGCCTCAGCAGGCTAGAGTCTGCCGTCTGAGCCGCCCGTCTGCCCAGCGCCGTCTGAGCCGCCCGTCTGCCCAGCGCCGTCTGAGCCGCCCGTCTGCCCTGAGCCGCCAGAGCCGCCCGCCAGTCAGGAGCCGCCAGAGCCGCCCGCCAGTCAGGAGCCGCCAGAGCCGCCCGCCAGTCAGGAGCCGCCAGAGCCGCCCGCCAGTCAGGAGCCGCCAGAGCCGCCCGCCAGTCAGGAACCGCCAGAGCCGCCCGCCAGTCAGGAACCGCCAGAGACGCCCGCCAGGCAGGAGCCGCCAGAGCCGCCCGCCAGTCAGGAGCCGCCAGAGCCGCCCGCCATTCAGGAGACGCCAGAGCCGCCCGCCATTCAGGAGACGCCAGAGCCGCCCTCCAGTCATGAGCTGCCCTCCAGTCATGAGCTACCTCTCAGTCCGGAGCTACCTCTCAGTCCGGAGCTACCTCTCAGTCCGGAGCTACCTCTCAGTCCGGAGCTACCTCTCAGTCCGGAGCTACCTCTCAGTCCGGAGCTACCTCTCAGTCCGGAGCTACCTCTCAGTCCGGAGCTACCTCTCAGTCCGGAGCTACCTCTCAGTCCGGAGCTACCTCTCAGTCCGGAGCTACCTCTCAGTCCGGAGCTACCTCTCAGTCCGGAGCTACCTCTCAGTCCGGAGCTACCTCTCAGTCCAGGGCTACCTCTCAGTCCAGGGCTACCTCTCAGTCCGGAGCTACCTCTCGGGTCCGGAGCTACCTCTCAGTCCGGAGCTACCCCTCAGTCCGGAGCTACCCCTCAGTCCGGAGCTACCCCTCAGTCCGGAGCTACCCCTCAGTCCGGAGCTACCCCTCAGTCCAGAGCTACCCCTCAGTCCAGAGCTACCCCTCAGTCCAGAGCTACCCCTCAGTCCAGAGCTACCCCTCAGTCCAGAGCTACCCCTCAGTCCAGAGCTACCCCTCAGTCCAGAGCTACCCCTCAGTCCAGAGCTACCCCTCAGTCCAGAGCTACCCCTCAGTCATGAGCTACCCCTCAGTCATGAGCTACCCCTCAGTCATGAGCTACCCCTCAGTCATGAGCTACCCCACAGTCATGAGCTACCCCACAGTCATGAGCTACCTCTCAGTCATGAGCTGCCCTTCAGTCCGGAGGAGTTTCCTCAGTCATGAGGTGCCCCTCAGTCCAGAGGCGTTCCTCAGTCCAGTGGGGCCCGTTGTGGCCAAGGTCGGTGGCGAGGGTCGCCACTCAAAGGACGCAAAGGAGGTGGACAAAGACAATGGTGGAGTGGGGTCCACGTCCAGCGCCAGAGCCGCCACCGCGGACAGATGCCTTTACGGAAAAAGCACACCATGCAATAATCTGAGTACAACGCTCAGAGCCCAATCAAGACAAATATATCCGCCATGTTGGAGTCAACAGAAGTTAGAAATAACATGATAAATATTCACTTACCTTTGATGATCTTCATCAGAATGCACTCTCAGGAATACCAGTTCGACAATAAATGACTGATTTGTTCCATAAAGTTCCATGAAGTCCATCATTTATGTCCAAATAGCCACTAGTTGTTAGCGTGTTCAGCCCAGTAATCCATCTTCTTGACCACTACGTCCAGACAAAAACTCGAAAAGTTCCTTTACAGGTCGTAGAAACATATCAAACAATGTATGGAATCCATCTTTAGGATGTTTTTAACATAAATCATCAATAATGTTCCAACCGGAGAATTCTATTGTCTGTAGCAAAGCACTGGAACGAGAGCTAACTCTGTCGGGAGCACGTGTCACGAGCCTGAGACACTCTGGCAGACCCATGACTCATTCAGCTCCCATTCCCCCCTCCTTTATAGAAGAAGCCTGATCTAAAGACGGTTGTTATCTAGTGGAAGCCTTAGGAAGTGCAACTCATACAACTCATACAAAAGTGAAAATGCTGCCCCATATCCCAAACAGGTTAACTTCTTAGGGCTGAAATCCCGTTAACAGGATTGATATGACAACAGCCAGTGAAAGTGCAGGGCGCCAAATTCAAACAACAGAAATCTCATAATTAAAATTCCTCAACCATACAAGTATTTTACACCATTTTAAAGATAAACTTCTTGTTAATCCCACCACCGTATCCGATTTAAAAAAAGCTTTACAGCGAAAGCTGCATCCAGTTTGCTGAGTAGAGTATTTGAAGCTATTTTGTAGATGACATCGCCGAAGTCGAGGATCGGTAGGACAGTCAGTTTAACGAGGGTATGTTTGGCGGCGTGAGTGAAGGAGGCTTTGTTGTGAAATAGAAAGCCGATTCTAGATCTGATTTTGGATTGGAGATGTTTAATATGAGTCTGGAAGGAGAGTTACAGTGTACTTGTCTACATATTCTAGGTCAGAACCGTCCAGAGTAGTGATGCGTGTCGGGCAGGCGGGTGCGGGCAGCGAATGGTTGAAAAACATGCATTTGGTTTTGCTAGCGTTTAAGAGCAGTTGGAGGCCATGGAAGGAGTGTTGTATGGCATTGAAGCTCGTTTGGAGGTTAGTTAACACAGTGTCCAAAGAAGGGCCAGACTATACAGAATGGTGTCATCTGCATAGAGGTGGATCAGGGAATCACCCGCAGCAAGAGCGACATCATTGATATATACAGAGAAAAGAGTCAGCCCGAGAATTGAACGCTGTGGTACCCCCATAGAGACTTCCAGAGGTCCGGGCAACAGGCCCTCCGATTTGGCACACTGAACTCCGTCTGCGAAGTAGTTGGTGGACTTGGCGAGGCAGTCATTTGAGAAACCAAGGCTGTTGAGTCTGCCGATAAGAATATGGTGATTGACAGAGTCGAAAGCCTTGGCCAGGTCAATGAAGACGGTTGCACAGTACTGTCTATTATCAATGGCGGTTATGATATTGTTTAGTACCTTGAGCATGGCTGACGTGCACCCGTGACCAGCTCGGAAACGGGATTGCACAGCGGAGAAGGTACGGTGGGATTCGAAATGGTCTGTGATCTGTTTATTAACTTGGCTTTCGAAAGACTTTAGAGAGGAAGGGCATGATGAATATAGGTCTATAACAGTTTTGGTCTAGAGAGTCAACCCCTTTGAAGAGGAGGATGACCGCGGCAGCTTTCCAATCTTTAGGGATCTCGGGCCATACAAAAGAGAGGTTGAACAGACTGGTAATAGGGGTTGCAACAATGGCGGCTGATAGTTTTAGAAAGAGAGGGTCCAGATTTTCTAGCCCAGCTGATTTGTATGGGTCCAGGTTTTGCAGCTTTTTCAGAACATCTGCTATCTGGATTTGGGCAAAGGAGAAGCTGGGGAGGCTCGGGCAAGTAGCTGCGGGGGGGGGGGGGGGGGGCGGAGCGGTTGGCCAGGGTTGGGGTGCCAGGAGGAAAGCATGGCCAGCCATGGAGAAATGCTTATTGAAATGTTCGATTATCATGGATTTATTGGTGGTGACCGTGTTACCTAGCCTCAGGGCACTGTGGCAGCTGGGAGGAGGTGCTCTTGTTCTCCATGGACTTTACAGTGTCCCAAAAGTTTTGGGAGTTAGAGCTACAGAATGCAAATTTCTGTTTGATAAAGCTAGCCTTTGCTTTCCTGACTGACATGTATTGGCATGTATTGGTTCCTGACTTCGTTGAATAGTTGCATATCGTGGGGACTTTTCGATGCTATTGCAGTCCGCCAAAGGATGTTTTTGTGCTGCTCAAGGGCAGTCAGGTCTGGGGTGAACCAAGGGCTATATCTGTTCTTAGTTCTACATTTTTTGAAAGGGGCATGCTTATTTAAGATGGTGAGGAAATTACTTTTAAAGAACGACTTAAGCATATCCCAGTTTAGGTCACCTGACAGAATGAACTCTGAAGATAGATGAGGGTCAATAAATTCACATATGGTGTCCAGGGCACAGCTGGGAGCATTGAGGGTGAATGGGCAAGACAAAACATTTAAGTGCGGGTTATGGTAGTAGATGCCAGGCGCATAGGCTTGAGTGTGTCAAGAACTGCAAAGCTGCTGGGTTATTCGCACTCAACAGTTTGCCGTGCATATCAAGAATGGTCCGCCAACTTTCAGCATGCTTATAGGGAAAGACATTCTACGAGTACGGCACTTACACAAATGACTGACTGGCTGAGAGAAATTGATGATAAAAATATTGTGGTAGCTCTTTGGTTAGACTTCAGTACGGCTTTTGGCATTGTCGATCGTAGTCTGCTGCTGGAAAAATGCATGTGTTATGGCTTTACACCCCTGCCATATTGTGGATAAAGAGTTGCTTGTCTAACAGAACACAGAGGGTGTTCCCCAGGGTAGCTGTCTAGGCCCTTACTTTTTTCAATCTTTACTAATGACATGCCACTGGCTTTGCGTAAAGTTAGTGTGTCTATCTTTGTGGATGACTCAACACTATACACATCACCTACTATAGTGAGTGAAATCACTGCAACACTTAACAAAGAGTTGCAGTTAGTTTTAGAATGGTTGGCAAGGAATAAGTTAATCCTAAATATTTCTAAACTAAAAGCATTGTATTTGGGACAAATCATTCACTAAGCCTCTAAACCTCAACTAAATCTTGTAATGAATAATGTGGAAATTGAGCAAGTTGGGGTGACTAAACTGCTTGGAGTAACCCTGGATTGTAAACTGTCATGGTCAAAACATATTGATACAACAGTAGCTAAGATTGAGAGAAGTCTGTCCATAATAAAGCTGCTCTACCTTCTTGAAAACACTATCAACAAGGCAGGACCTACATTTGTCACACCTTGACTACTGTTCAGTCGTGTGGTCAGGTGCCAACAATAGGGACAGGGCAGCACAGCTGGCCCTTAAATGAACACAGAGAACTAACATTAATAATATGTAGGTAAATCTCTCATGGCTCAAGGTGGAGGAGATATTGACTTTATCACTACTTGTTTTTGTAAGAGGTGTTGACATGCTGAATGCACCAAGGTGTCTGTTTAAACTACAAGCACACAGCATGCATACACCACAGGACATGCCACCAGAGGTCTCTTCACAATCCCCAAGTCAAGAACAGACTATGGGAGGTGCACAGTGTTACATAGAGCCATGACTATATGGAACTCTATTCCAAATCAGGAAAACTGATGTAAGCCGTTGAATCAGATTTTTTAAAAACAGATAAAAATACACCTTATGGAACAGCGGGGACTGTGAAGAGAGACACGCATACGCACACACTCGCTAGAACACGCACTCTAGAGACAAGCACATTGTAATATTGTTGTGTGTTGGTATTATACATTTTGTTTTGTAAATATGTAGTGGTGCAATAATGTTATATGATATATTGTTTTATCTTTTGTTTTATGTGTGACATAAGGGCCATAACGTGTTTGGACCCCAGGCAGAGCTGCTGCTGCCTTGGATCCCTAATAAATACAAATACATACTTGACACAACTGTGGGAAGAATTGGAGTCAACATGGGCCAGCATCCCTGTGGAACCCTTTCAACACCTTGTAATGTCCATGCTCTGAGTCTTTGGAGTCTCTGGCCTTTCTCAGACACTGCCTGGCATGTACGTCCTGGATGGCTTGGAGCTCACCCCCTGTGATGTGTACCACTCTCTATAGGGCCTTCCGGTCGAGGGCTGAAGTTGAGGGAGAGGTTGTTGTCCTGGCACCACTCTGCCAGGTCTCTGACTTCCTCCCTGTAGGCTGTCTCATCGCCGTTGGTGATCATGCCTACCCCCGTCGTTTTGTCAGCAAGCTTGATGATGGAGTTCGCCACACAGTCATAGGTGAACAGGGAGTACAGGAGGGGGGTAAACACATACCCCGTGTTGAGGGTCAGCGTGGTGAAGGTGTTGTTGCCTATCCTTACCACATGGGGACGGCCCGTCAGGAAGTCTAGGGTCCAGTTGCAGAGTGAGTTGTCAGTTCCAGGCTCCCGAGCTCGGTGACGAGCTTGGAGGGCACATCGGTGTTAAACGCTGAGCTGTAGTTGATGAACAGCATTCTCACATACTGTAGGTATTCCTCTTGTCCAGGTGGGAAAAGGCAGTGTGGAGTGCAATTGAGATGACATCATCTATATGTCTGTTGGGGCAGTATGCAAATTGGAGTGGTTATAGGGTGTCTGGGTTGATGGAGTTAATGTGTGCCATGACTACCTTTTGAAAGCACCTCATGATTACAGATGTGAGTGCTACAGGGCGCTAGTCATTGTGTCAGGTAGCCTTAGAGTTCTTGGGAACAGGAATGATGGTGGTCAGCTTGAAACATGTCGGGATTACAGTTGCTCTTTACGCAGATCCCCTGTAATTATTGGGGTCTGTTTTGTCTCCACTTTCATGGATGGAGGAGATAACTGGTTCCAGACATCAGGAAAGCAGCAAGAAGTTAGTACCACGTTGAAGAATTTAAGCACAGCGTTTTACAACTCAGGTGTGCTGTTTTTCAGCATCTAGTTTCTGATGTTGTCAAGACCACAAACCTTGGGTTTTATAGATTTGAGCTTTTCATTTAGTTATTGTTGGGTTACTGGGTAATCTAATGGATTTTTGTTGTTTTTAATGACCGACTCGTGGATGTAAAAAATTTTTCTTTAATGTCTAATTGATTAAGTATTTTTATGGAATATTTTTGTATAGATTCAAAATTTATAGATTCTTCTTTTGTATGGATAATTCTTGTGGCTTTGCCTTGCTTAAATTGTTCCACACGTCCCAGAAATGATTTTGGTGAATTGTGTTGTCAATTTCATCGAGTGTCGTATTGGTATAGTTCAATTAATTGCGTTTCAGGATATGTTTATACTGTTTCAGAGTTTCAAAGTACTCATAGAGTAGTTCTGGGTTGCCTTGGCCAGCAGTAGGGCTGACAAACTTCTCTCTATCCTCACTTTCTCTCGCTCTGCCCGTCTACCCCCTTTCCCTCTGCAGCACTGTGTACCTCTCTTCCATGTCTCGCTTCCCCTTTCTCTCTCTCCTCTCCCGTTCTCTCTCTGGTTAATAATATAGTTTGGCACTCTGTCTAATGTTGTGTGGTTGCCGTGGTACCAGAGAGTGTCTGTGTACCTGTCTGTGAGACACGGCCACTTAGGTTGCCTAGGAGTGCATTTCAGAGAGGGAGAGGGCCGGGCCTGAGCATATGGAGAGATAGGTGGGGGGATGAAAAAGAAAGAGAGAGGGACACACTTAAAGAGAGAGACAGAAACAGAAAGGGAGAGAGAGAAAGAGAGTGAATGAGAAAGAGGGGGAGTGAGTGATAGAGAAAGGGACAGAGAGAGTGTGTGGCAGAGAGAGAGTCGGGAGGACAACCCTAGCACAGCACAATGCCACTTGATCCGGATAGTACTGTACACACACACACACCACTGTACTGTTCAACAGCTTGTTCACGATTACAAAAAAGTCAGACAAAGCCACTGGAATGTTCCTGGAAGGCAGGTACCATATTACAGTATAAGTGATAGGCTACCACTCAGGAATGTTAATGGAATTTGTTTAATGTTATGCCTGTGGTGTAAAGCAATGTGTAGTGCTGTGGGCTGAGGTGGATACAGGCTATTTTCTGATATTTAATCAAATTTGTATTCAGATAAAATATTATGGTGTAACACAAAAACAAGATCAACAGTGTATAATTTGGGGGAATGGGGAGATGTGTAAGAAGTTGAATGATAAAGGTACACATTCTATACACATTTTGGAACAAGCAATATAAGTGACTTTCAAAACCAAAAGGGGTCACTGACTTTTTTTTCGGTTGAAGGTACTTGAACAACAGAGAATTGTTTTAAGTCAGATAACTTACTGTTTACTGTCAAAACACACACACAGAATACTAGAAGAACCACTAAGCCATGTTTCAGTGTGAACACTAAAACATGAATAAGATAGCTATGTTCAACACTACCGTAGTCAAGCCAACTCACACCCAATGCTAAGACCAAGGCTAAGACAGTAAACACAGAGGCATTGCCGGAGATGTGTCAATCCTCTCTACAGCTAGCTAGCTCCAACATCAATGAGATTTGCCTTTATCAGACTGGGTGCAGCTTGGGCTCGTTTTGTGCCCTCTGTGTACTTGCGCTATGGTGTGGGAGGAGAGTGGTGGGCGAAGGTGCGTGGCATCCGGCCTAATTCACACCGCCTGGAGAGAAAGAAACCAACACTTCATGTTCTCACGCACACGCGCACAAACACAGAGAGAGAGAGACTCAAACACACACAGACCCACACAAACAATACCAGCAACACCACATCGTCTGGGAGAGCTTTGGTGGAATGTTTCCACTCCTTTGGTTAAGGAGTTGATAGCCAATAAGCAGAAGACCAGTAATTCATTTTCACAAATATTTAGCCTTTTGAAGCACAGAAGCATGTCTTTGAAAAGCTTGTTGTAGAAAACTACAGAACTGTGACTGTGGCAAATAAGAACCTTGATTTCCGGCGTCCTCTGAGTGAAAACGAGACTGCCTCCAATCTTCAATAAGCGATGATGATGATGTCTACAATTAGTGCACCAAGTTTCACGGTTGTACCATAAAGGGTTTGTACCATTTTGTGGCTCCTATCCGCTGGAATCTTGGAAGTGTGGCAATACGGGTCTAGGTACCTTAAGACAAAGTACAGTTGACACTTGTATTACACATCTGAAATACTTCTGTCCTAAAGCTTCCCTCTTCCCTCCCCAAACGGCCTTGTCTTTGACTCAGGACTCAGGATATTCCCTGCTGTACCACATTCCAGTGTTGTTCCGTTATTCTGGCCGGTCTTCCAGCCAAAACGGTCCAATAAACACACGTCCAACCCTGAAGTCCCAGCAGGGGGCATTCCAGAGGTGTAAGCTTTCCGAAAGTACATACACACAGAAACACACACACACACATCACAACAATTCTCCCACAGTATCCCTTGCCCTGACGTGAATAAAAAAAACTACTCACTGTGTAGTGCACTTTTTAACTCACTAAATGTCACATTGTACATGAAAGTAATACCCTAGATTAAACTGCTATTGTCCCTCTCTCGTTCATGTCAGGCGTTTAGCATCCTGTAAATTCCAGGAGACGCGCACACGCACACAACACCATTCAAACTCTAATGGTCACACAACGTCAGTCTATATGTGTGAGACCCCCCAAAAAATGTGGGTCTCACACTTTTACTTAAATTCTCTCTTTTATTGTACAGATATACAGTGTGATTGATGTGAACAGTAGATTATCCTTACACATTAGTGAGCTGACTGCAGGTTGGGAATGTTGGCAAGTGGAGAGTCACTAACATTTCCAGGCCTGACTTTTACTGCCTCGTGTTTCTTCCCACTAGGCACACCACATCATTTCAAAGTGGACAGTTGGATCATTTTTGGTTGAGACGTTGCTCAATGAGATTTTAACCTTTTATTCACCCACTCAAAAAGACAGCCAGAAGTTACCAACGTGTTATCAATATGCTTTCAACCAATTAAAAGCACAAACAAATTCCAATCGAAACAATGTCTGATTTTTGGTTTGGTTATTTAAAAAATGTTTATTTAACCTTTTATTTAACTGTGTTATGCTCGTTGTTGGAATGAGTGGACCAAGGTGCAGCGTAGTAGCCGTACATCTTACTTTATTCAATGAACACCGGAAAAAAAAAATACAAACAAAACGTAAAGTTTAGTAGGGCTAAACAGCACAGTACCAAAACAAGATCCCACAAACTACAGGTGGGAAAAAGCTGCCTAAGTATGATCCCCAATCAGAGACAACGATAGACAGCTGCCTCTGATTGGGAACCATACCCGGCCAACAAAGAAATTGAAAACCTAGATTGCTCACCCTAGTCACACCCTGACCTAACCAAATAGAGAATAAAAGGATCTCTAAGGTCAGGGCGTGACAAACTGTGTGTCATCTAAATGTGTTACCACTAAGTTTTCAACCATTTAAAAGCACAACACAGTTCAAATGGAAATACAATGTCAGATATTTGGGGCGGCAGATAGCCTAGTGGTTAGAGCGTATGGCTACTAATCGAAAGGTTTCTGGATTGAATCCCTGAGCTGAGGTGTATTTGGAGAGCAAGTTGGTCAAGATAATATCTATGAGGGTGCCCATGTTTATGGATTTAGGGTTGTACCTGGTGGGTTCCTTGATGATTTGTGTGAGATTGAGGGCATCTAGCTTAGATTGTAGGACTGCCGGGGTGTTAATAAAGTGACTATGCATATATGATGAACAGAGAGTAGCAGTAGCGTAAAAGGAGGGGTTGGCGAGAGGTGGGACACAATGCAGATAGCCCAGTTAGCCAATGTGCGGAAGCACTGGTTGGTCGGGCTAATTGAGGTACTATGTACATGGATGTATGGTTAAAGTGACTATGCATATAAGATAAACAGAGTAGCAGCAGCGTAAAAGAGGGGTTGGGGGGGGCACACAATGCAAATAGTCCGGGTAGCCATTTGATTAACAGTTCAGGAGTCTTATGGCTTGGGGGTAAAAACTGTTGAAGCCTTTTTGTCCTAGACTTGGCACGCTTGGTAACGCTTGCCATTCGGTAGTAGAGAGAACAGTCTATGACTGGGGTGGCTGGGGTCTTTGACAATTTTTAGGTCCTTCCTCTTACACCACCTGGTGTAGAGTTCCTGGATGGCAGGCAGCTTAGCGCCAGTGATGTACTGGGCCGTACGCACTGCCCTCTGTACTGCCTTGCGGTCGGAGGCCGAGCAATTGCCGTACCAGGCAGTGATGCAACCAGACAGGATGCTCTCGATGTTGCAGCTGTAGAACCTTTTGAGGATCTCAGGACCCATGCCAAATCTTTTTAGTTTCTTGAGGGGGAATAGGCTTTGTCGTGCCCTCTTCACGACTCTCTTGGTGTGTTTGGACCATTCTAGTTTGTTGTTGATGTGGACACCAAGGAACTTGAAGCTCTCAACCTGCTCCACTACAGCCCCGTCGATGAGAATGGGGGCATGCTCGGTCCTCCTTTTCCTGTAGTCCACAATCATCTCCTTAGTCTTGGTTACGTTGAGGAACAGGTTGTTATTCTGGCACCACACGGCCAGGTCTCTGACTTCCTCCCTATAGGCTGTCATCCCTGTAAATAATCCCATGTCTTGTTATTACAGATTAATTGTGGGAAGTATCTGAGCTTTGTTATTATCAATGTCTCTTTTTTAGTGTTGACCTCCAAACACTGCTGAAGTTAATGAGCAGCAAGGTTGACTCTGCTTTTGTCCCTGATGCCAACCAAATGAACGTGATAAGGGACAACGTTTATGATTGTGCAATGAGAGGCTTTAACCTTTCTCGCCCAGGGGTTCCGCTAGCGGAATACCCACAACATTCCGCTGAAAAGGCAGCGCGCAAAATATATTTATATATTTAACTTTCACATATTAACAAGTCCAATACAGCAAATGAAAGATAAACATCTTGTGAATCCAGCCAATGTGTCCGCTTTTTAAAATGTTTTACAGCGAAAACACAACATATATTTATGTTAGCTCACCACCAAATCCAAAAAAGCACAGACATTTTTTCACAGCAAAGATAGCTTTCACAAAACCCACAAATAGAGATAAAATTAATCACTAACCTTTGAACATCTTCATCAGATGAGTCATATGACATCATGTTACACAATACATTTATGTTTTGTTCGATAATGTGCATATATATATATTTAAAATCTCAGTTTACATTGGCGCGTTACGTGCAGTAATGTTTTGATTCCAAAACATCCAGTGATTTTGCAGAAATACTCATAATAAACATTGATAAAAGATGCAAGTGTCATTCACAAAATTGAAGATAAACTTATCCTCTATGCAACCGCTGTGTCAGATTTCAAAATAAACTTTGCGGAAAAAGAATAATCTGAGAACGGCGCTCAGAGCACAATCCAGCCAAAGAAATAGTCGCCATTTTGGCGTCAACAGAAGCTACAAAAACACTATAATATGCACTTACCTTTGAATAACTTCATCAGAAGGCACTCCCAGGATTCCCAGTTCAACAATAAATGACTGAAAAGTTCCATAAAGCCCATCATTTAGCCACTTGTTGTTAGCATGTTCAGCCCACGAATCCATTTTCATGACACACGAGCAATCCCTCCAGACAAACTCAAAAAGTTCCGTTACAGGTCGTAGAGACAAGTCAAATGATGTATGCAATCCATATTTAGGATGTGTTTAACATTAATCATCAATAAGGATCCAAACGGAGAATTTCATTGTCTGAAGAAAGAGCATTGGAACGAGAGCACTCTCTCTCGCGCGCAAAATGAGACTGAGAATTTCTGAAGACCACTAAAATAGCTCCTATGAGCCCCTCCTTTATAGTAGAATCATATAACCAAAATCTAAAGACGGTGACATCTAGTGGAAGCCCTAGGAAGTGTTTGCTTATCCATAACTATATGGGGTATCATTTGGCACTGTTTTGAAAATCGAGTTCTCACTTCCTGTTTGGAAGTCTTCTCAGGTTTTTGAGTTCTGTTCTACTTACAGACATAATTCAAACAGTTTTAGAAACCTCAGAGTGTTTTCTATACAATAGTAATAATATATATGCATGTATTACCTTCTGGGACAGAGTAGGAGTAAATTCCGTTTGGGCACGCAATTTGTTCAACGTGGAAATGCTGACCCCTGTCCCTATGAAGTTTTAAGAGAGCCCGCTTTAATCCGGAGGCAAAAATAGACGTGGTTTTTAGGGATGCTGACGGAATTGGCGAAGGGGCAGCTGATGAGGGTGGTCCCTCAAGAGAATTTCTCCGGCTGCTAATGAGTGCCATCCATTCCTCTGCAATATTTGAAGGACCTGATTGGCAAAAATGTCTTTCTTGCAACTCTCAAAGGTGAGTTACACTTTTACACCAACAAAGACACGTTTGTTTATGGCAATATGTATGACTTGAGCAAGACGTGATTTTTGTATTATGTAATGTGTCCTTTATTTACTCTTTGTCTTCTGTGTGACAGCACTCTATGATGGCGTATACAAGCAGGTGGGCCACATGATTGCTGTCTGTCTGGTACATGGGGGTGTAGAGCCACAATTCTTTCAGAGAGGCTATACAGGCAAGTGTGTGGCCTACAACCTCCTGTGCCAAAACTGAAAGAAATTGTGGAATCTGACTTCAGAGAGAAGTTGGAGAAGGTAAGTAACTTTATACTATGATGGATGTTATGCTACTGTTAATTTGCAAAGTTAAAAAATATATTATGGTTGTAGTTGTTCATGAATACTATTCCACATGGATTTGGTTTCCTTTTGTTGACAGTCAATCTTTTTAATGGTAGTGATAACCAGTTTCGTGTTTTGCTAATTTGTTCTAAACCAATGTTATTGAACTATCTAAGTTCCAGTTAGCACAAACTGTTGAAGAGGCACAGGAAGCGGTCATGGAGGCTTCTGAACAACTGCTGATGTTGGGTTCAGTGCGATACATTCGTACAGTGGAGGAGAGGGATGCCCTGGTGGAGTCAGCCACAAAGTTCTACTTAGAAAGCAGGTTTCGGGATGCTATTGAGCAGTGAGTTTCCATATATCTAAGGAATCTCAAAAGCTGAATTAAATTCTTCAGGGCAAATTCATTATGTGACTTTTTTTACTTTATAGATTCAAAGAGGGTCTGGAGTGTCTAGGTCTCCTGCCTTACATGAATAGACACTCAAGCCTCTTCAGAGAGGTTTTCATCTACGCTGAGAAGCCTCTTTTGGCCAAAGACATAACTTCTCTCTTCAAAGCAGAGCTCTCCCCACCTGGTACCAATCAAAGAGCAATAGAGAACAGTGTTTCTGGAGGGACTGGCTGCTGGAGGTGGAAAGTTAGATGCAAAACCATGATCATTGAAGTAACACGGCCCACATCAGTAAAATATCACCTAATCACTCTCACAACTGTGGGACAGCATTTTATAGCCTTATTCTTCCATGGGCCCCCTAAGAACGTATAATATAAATTAAATCCCAAACTACTTTCACTTAGAGTATCGTGTTCTCCATTAACTGTTACTTATGGATAGTATTCCCCCCTTCTCTTTTCAGAGGGGAATGCATACCATTTAACCCTGGAGAAGGTTCTCATTTTCACTTTGGGGGCTTCGGCCAATCCTAGGCTGGTATTCCCAGTGGAGCCACAGCTACAATCATTACACAAACAAGAGAATGAGGCTGCCAGGATCTTCCCGGAAGCAAATACATGCAGCATCGTTTTAAGGCTGCCAATACACTCAACTTTTTATTATTTTTTATTTTATTTTTTTTAACCTTTATTTAACTAGGCAAGTCAGTTAAGAACAAATTCTTATTTTCAATGACGGCCTAGGAACAGTGGGTTAACTGCCTGTTCAGGGGCAGAACGACAGATTTGTACCTTGTCAGTTCGGGGATTTGAACTTGCAACCTTCCGGTTACTAGTCCAACGCTCTAACCACTAGGCTACGCTGCCGCCCTAGGCTTACGCAGCCTTCAGGTAGAAAATGGAGAGTGGAATTCTACAGTCACCAACATTTGGTGTCATTTAAAGGGAATTAAATTAAGGGGAATTATGCAAAAGGCTTATTGCATGACTACCTAGTAAAGTTGAGAATACTGCAATGTTAATTGGTGATGAGTCTCAAAAGGATTTAGATATTCTGAAAGTTTGACAGGTTCGGCCATCAGCAAAAAAAAAAGTTGTACTGAAAGTTTTCAAAAACATTACAACCAACCAAAATCAATTGGACACAGTAATACATAATGCAGCTTTAATATTTGAATAAATGTATGATTTATTAGTAGAGTGGGTAAGTCATGTATGTCAAGGGACTATGTTACAATATGTGCAATTGTGACGCCCTGACCTTGGAGAGCTTTTTTATGTCTCTATTTAGTTTGGTCAGGGTGTGATTTGGGGTGGGCATTCTATGTTCTATTTTCTATGTTTTTGTGTTTCTATGTTTTGGCCGGGTATGGTTCTCAATCAGGGACAGCTGTCTATCGTTGTCTCTGATTGGGAACCATACTTAGGTAGCCCTTTTTCCATCCTTTTGTGGTGGGTAGTAACTTTGTTTGTGGCACTAATGCCCTGTAAGCTTCACGGTCTGTTTTTGTTGGCGACATTTTGAAATAAAAGGAAATTGTACGCTCACCACGCCTCACCTTGGTCTTCTTCCAGCAAAGGCCGTGACAGCAATGTTATCAAAAATAAATATAACAGTAAATATGGACAACATTTTCTTTACATGTGTTATGGCAATAAACGACACTGTAGTTGGTACATAGGTCGTGGTGCAGCAGGTCGATGAGGAAAGTGGAGAAGCACTGGTGGGACTTTGAGTGAAGTAACTGAGGGCAGAAAAGGATATCGGGGTGCCCGAGAACTTGAAGCTGCTGATCATCTCCATGTCAACGTACAATAGATGGGAGAATGGTCAAGTATCTACTTTGTTTTGTTTACCCTGAGACTGTTGTCCTATCACCATTATGTCAGGTCCCACAGCTCCTTCATGTACTCATGTGTACCATGGTAGTGTCGGGTCCATTCTGGGTATACACATTCTTATGGTAATGTTAAAAATTGAATTTGTTATTACAGGATTTACTCCCAGAGCCTGCTAACCAGTTTGTGGGTCAGGATGGCGTTGAAAGCAGAGCTATAAAAGAAAATGCATAATTTACATTTGTTGGGACAATAGGCAAACTGGAGTTGTACATTGTGCTACACTACCTATTGTTCCAGTTTTTTAAATCGATATTGACTGGGCTGCAGTGGAGACGGTGAAAAGCTTCGATATCATGGGGTCATGGGGTCACACCCACACTGCAGTCAAATACCAACCAGCGGCTCTCCGTCCTACAGTGGCTGAAGACATTTTGCCTGACGTCAAATATTAACAAGAGTGTCGATTAACAAGAGTGTGATTGAAGTGTCTGTAAACATTTTAAACAGAATAAGAGCAGATTTCTTTTTTGTAATCTTTACTGACACAGTTTTAACAGTTTTAACAGTCTAATTGTAGTCACTTTCAGTTGATTCATTGACTCCAAGAACCATAGATTGTTTGTAGTTCATAACATTAACACAACTGACAAACGTTGCTTGACTGTAAATTGGGATACCTTGAATACCTGTTGAATACCTTGTCGTGTTGTGCATGCATGCCAACCAGGTGAGACTCACCAAAATTAATTGATACTTGATGAATCAGGTCTTCTCTGCTGCTTTATCAGTCTCCCCCTTGCCAACTCCAAGCTTCTCTTCATGGTTCCCTTCTGCAAGACAAAATTGTGTGAAAATAAAGCGGGAATGGGAACCCTATTCCTTTGAAGCAGTACTAGGTATATCCCTGAAGTTATTTTACCCTAATAAGCTTCGATGGAATATATTCAAAAAGTGAACGTGCACATTAAAGTCTACTCTGTTCGAAAGCTGACATGTAACGTTAGACGTTTGCAACGGGTTTACAAGGTTGTCATTAGCCAAATTTGCTTTATGTGCGCTTTTCTGTGTCTTCATGCTAATCGCGAGCTAACGCTAGCATTTAAATGAAATCCAGTCAGGCTGAAGTTGTTTTGCTTAAATACAAGGCTTTGGGTTAAAACCGTAACTCAAAAACATGTCCTGCTTCAGATAAGTTTGCCGATAAGTCACATTTAGGTAGCTTGTCTTCCTTAAGTCAATGATAAAGCAAAATAAAGACAATAACGTTAGTCCAAGAACCGAGAACTAACAGGATTTTGAGCATCTCCGTTGTCTAATCTATGTATGCCTGGCCCTGCATTCAAGCAACAATCTTGCTAGTATGTAAGTTAATTTACCTTGATAGTATTAACACAGTCCAATGTGTTTCCGTGGCTGTTATTGTTTACATGTTTTTTCAGCACGGCTTTTGCTTGAAGTGGAAAAGGAAGTTCCTTCAAACTGTGAAATCTGGTTCATTTCTCTAGGGTAGGGGGCAGCATTCGGAATTTTGGATGAAAAGCATGCCCAAATTAAACTGCCTGCTTCTCGAGCCCAGAAGATATTATATGCATATAACTGGTAGATTTGGATAGAAAAGACTAAAGTTTCCAAAACTGTTAAAATAGTGTCTGTGAGTATAACAGAACTGATTTGGCAGGCGAAAACCTGAGAAGAATCCATTCGGGAAGTAGTTTTTTGGGGGGGGGTTGTAGTTTTCTATTCAATGCCATTACAGTACCCATTGACTTAGGACTCAAATTGTAGTTCCTATGCCTTCCACTAGATGTCAACAGTCTTTGGAAATTGTTTCAGGCTTGTATTCTGAAAAATTAGGAAGTAAGAGCAGTCTGAATGAGTGGACCCTAAAGTGTCACAGAGCTTTTTCATGCGCTCGACCGAGAGAGTGCCTTTCTTGTTTACCTTTTATATTGATAACGTTATTGTCTGGTTGAAATATTATCGATTATTTAGGCTAAAAACAACCTGAGGACTGAATATAAACATCGTTTGACATGTTTCTATGAACTTTAAGGATACAATTTAGATTTAGAATTTAGGCCTACCAGAGTTGCTTACCATCAAAAACAATGGATAAAATGAATCCCATAACCCTTTAACATGGAAATAGCTGTTATATCATTCAGTCTACAGTAGCAGCCTACTGTGTTCTATGTAGGCCTACATTCCATGAGAAAAAAACATGTAGGGCTTGACATTAACCTGTTTATCCACTTGTCCTTCAGACAAGGAGGTGACTGAATTTGTTTGTGTGTTTGAAGCAAGAAACCACTTTACAAAATAAAATGCATTATTATACCCATAACACTATAACAGAGAATAACGCCTCAAAGGGAAGCATCAGGAAGTGTTTTTTTGTTTGTTTGTTTGTTAGTGTGGGTGACGAAGGTCCGGGTGTCGCTACCGGAGCAACCCTTGATGCCTCAGTTGGCTCATCAGGCTTCCATGCCTCAGCCGGCACGTCAGGTTTACAAGACCCGGTTGGCCCGTCAAGCGTCCGTTGCCAAGTCTACCGAGGATGCCTCAACTAGCTCGTCAGGCTCCCGCGCCTAAGCAGGCTCGTCATGCTCCCGTGCCTCAGCGGAAGCGACCGGCCCGATCCTGGTCCTGAACCATCCCCCTGATTGGTGTCCTGCGGCTGCATGTAAACTCCCTCTCCAGCGCTTGAGGTTACCAGGCTGCTCATTTTTACGCACACCTGTCACCATTGTTAAGCGCACCAGCGCCTCAGACTCACCTGGACTCCATCACCTGCCTACATGTTACAGATTCAGACAAATTATGCTACCCTCTGCCTATTGGCTACTTAGCTTATTCAACCCTGTCTCAAAATACAACACTGCTCCTTTATGACAAAAAAAAGCTCTTTACCTCACTCACTTTTCAAAGGACGTCGAGAAATGACATCTTGTATGACGCAATCACTCCCCTATTGCTGACTACTCTGTGTTCTGCCTACAACAAAATATCTTGCATAGATACTTTTGTTTCGGTACGTTGCATTGAAAGTGGCTAATGTTGTGTTGATTTAAACACAATAAAGGGAAACGTTGAAAGTGGTAACTAACAGGAAAAATTCCAGAAAGTAGAATGAAGTTCAATCTTGTGCTACTGTGCACACGCACACAGCTTAGAAGGAACATTGCTCAACTACCTATTTTTCCCAGTTAAAACTATGAAGACAATGAGACAAGATGCCATGTAAAAAAATATATATTACAAATTGCTTTTCATTTTAGTTGACAAATATAAGTACAGTAATACTTCTTGTGACATGGTGAGGTTGGACCCAGGTGCAGAGAAGAGACCAGATGAGGAATCAGCAGTTAAGGATAAACATAATACTTTACTGAGAAATGGTAACAGAAGGATCACAGTAACACTGGGAAAACAACAAACACTGAGTCTCAAACTCACTCAGGAGACAAACACACATGGCACACAATTCAAGCTTCCGCAAAGAACAACAGAAAACACACCTCTTTTCACTGGGAAATCATAACGAGTAAATAGGACACACCTGAGTGTCGTTAATGTCTCTAGGACGGTCTCTGCCGCCCTCTGGTGACAGATGGAACCATGACACTTCTGTTATTTCTGGAAAGCTCACTGTCTCCCCTTTTCAAGGAAATCCCTTATTTACCCCTGAAGGTTATGATGGGGAGAAAATCAGAGCTGTAAATTGTTTAATTAACCTGTAGCCAAGGCTTTATAGTATATGGTTAATTATGGCTGGCATTGGTTACAATCTACCACAATAATACTGTTACAAGCTAAGTGCTATCTGAATGTGCACATGATGGAAGTTAGAGGCAGCCTAAATATTTATTATTTAGTAGAAAAAAATCACGGACTATTATGAGACTAAAATAGCTGTGACTTAGCTAGTGCAAGCTATTATGTGCATGACAGTTTTGGTCGACAGATAAGAACTAAAATGAAGGATGCAATTATTCAAATGAGACGAAGACTAAAAGGTATTTTAGTCATTAAGACTAAGACTAAAACTAAAATAGGTGATGTAATTAACACTACTGCTTGGCTAGATGTTTTGGGCTCTCACCCCACACCCAAGGTCTCTAAAAGACCCATGAGCGGAACTGTGCTGAGGTTGAAGCTGCTTGGCTGGGGCTGAGCAGTGAGGTGAAATTGAAGCCGTTTCAATGCGGTTAGATAAATAGTTGGACAGTGAGAACATTGGGTGGCCTGGAGTCAAGGCAAAGACTGTCTGGGCCAGTGAGTGGAAACTGGAAGAATGTGGGGAGGGGGTGGAGAGAGAGAGAGAGCGAGAGAGAGGAGGTGACAGAGGGAGAGAGAGGAAGGGAGAGAGAGTGCAGAGAAGACAGGGAGAAACAGAGTAAATTTAATTTCTGTGCATACACTACCGTTCTAAAGTTTGGGGTCACTTAGACACTTAGACATGCACATTTTTTTGTCCATTAAAATAACATCAAATTGATCAGAAATACAGCGTAGACATTGTTAATGTTGTAAATTACTATTGTAGCTGGAAATGGCAGATTTTTTATGGAATATCAACATAGGCATACAGAGGCCCATTATCAGCAACCATCACTCCTGTGTTCCAATGGCACGTTGTGTTAGTTCATCCAAGTTATCATTTTAAAAGGCTAATTAGAAAACCCTTTTGCAATTATTAGTATTTTTCAGTCTATTAGTCTATTCAATTTTGTTAGCTGAAAACCTTTCTTCTGATTAAAGAAGCCATAATTCTGGCCTTCTTTAGACTAGTTGAGTATCTGGAGCGTCAGCATTTGTGGGTTCGATTACAGGCTCAAAATGGCAAGAAACAAAGACCTTTCTTCTGAAACTTGTCAGTCTATTCTTGTTCTGAGAAATGAAGGCTATTCCATGTGAGAAATTGCCAAGAAACTGAAGATCTCGTACAACGCTGTGTACTACTCCCTTCACAGAACAGAGCAAACTGTCTCTAACCAGAATAGAAAGAGGCCACGGTGCACAACTGAGCAAGAGGACAAGTACATTAGTGTGTCTAGTTTGAGAGACGCCTCACAAGTCCTCGACTGGCAGCTTCCGTTGCAAAGAAAAAGCCATATCTCAGACTGGCCAATAAAAAGAAAAGGTTAAGATGGGCAAAAGAACACAGACACTGGACAGAAGAACTCCCGGAGTCGCCTCTTCACTGTTGACGTTGAGACTGGTGTTTTGCGGGTACTATTTAATGAAGCTGCCACCTCATGTACTCTAAATACACATGAAATAATACATCAAATAACATGTAATACACTGATACACTTATTCACACACTATATGCACACACACCGAATACAAAATCATGTGCACAAGTCAGTGTGTGTGTGTGCTGCATGTGTGCATACAACACACACCCAATAATACCATAGATGATCTTATTGTATCTCCTTGTGCCTATTCAATGTTGTTACACGTATCCACTGCATAATCTCATTGTACCGATATATTCAGTATCTTCTTAAATGGATTAGCGGAAGCTCACTGTGATCTGGATTGAGTTTAAGGGTCTTTGGTGGAGATTGTAGACTCTTGTTGCTAGGGGTTGATGTGTCGTGATGATATTCTAGTCATATTTGTGTCAGAAAGCCACCCCGCAGTAGTAGTTGAGAATTGGAACCTGTATAACATTACATAAGATTATTCAACATACACAGACACCCCATTTTGCTTTGACAAAAGTTTGGAGATGTTTCCCAAAAGCATCTTAAAGCTAAGTTGATCGTTAGAACCTTCGTAGGAGCATCAGCATCGTTAAAACTTTGAGCTGTTTCCCAAAACCATGGTTATTAACATCGCACTTAAAATGCTCCTAATGCACAGCTAAGTGTAGTTAGTTAGTTAGATTCTTTTTTGGCCCTCCCAAGTCACTTTATACACAGATCTCATCTAAACAAAGAATCACATGGCTTATCCATCTGTCTGTGACCGCCGATAACTACAGAACAAGTTGACTACAACAAGTACAAAGTTGCCAATGTCTTTGCAATTGATACAAACAAGCTATGTATAAAAATAGGCTTCAAATTTCAACAGTGATTACTGCATTCAAATATAAATACAGTAGGCTATAGGTCTATTTCAATAATGCATTTCTTGTTCAATAAATGTAGTTCTATTTTGCAACTTGTAGGATACTATGTAATTTGTCTCAATATACACTGCTCAAAAAAATAAAGGGAACACTTAAACAACACAATGTAACTCAAAGTCAATCACACTTCTGTGAAATCAAAATGTCCACTTAGGAAGCAACACTGATTGACAATAAATTTCACATGCTGTTGTGCAAATGGAATAGACAACAGGTGGAAATTATAGGCAATTAGCAAGACACCCCAATAAAGGAGTGGTTCTGCAGGTGGTGACCACAGACCACTTCTCAGTTCCTATACTTCCTGGCTGATGTTTTGGTCACTTTTGAATGCTGGCGGTGCTTTCACTCTAGTGGTAGCATGAGACGGAGTCTACAACCTACACAAGTGGCTCAGGTAGTGCAGCTCATCAATGCGAGCTGTGGCAAGAAGGTTTGCTGTGTCTGTCAGCGTAGTGTCCAGAGCATGGAGGCGTTACCAGGAGACAGGCCAGTACATCAGGAGACGTGGAGGAGGCCGTAGGAGGGCAACAACCCAACAGCAGGACCGCTACCTCCGCCTTTGTGCAAGAAGGAGCAAGAGGAGCACTGCCAGAGCCCTGCAAAATGACCTCCAGCAGGCCACAAATGTGCATGTGTCTGCTCAAACGGTCAGAAACAGACTCCATGAGGGTGGTATGAGGGCCCGACGTCCACAGGTGGGGGTTGTGCTTACAGCCCAACACCGTGCAGGACGTTTGGCATTTGCCAGAGAACACCAAGATTGGCAAATTCGCCACTGGCGCCCTGTGCTCTTCACAGATGAAAGCAGGTCCACACTGAGCACGTGACAGACGTGACAGTCTGGAGATGCCGCGTAGAACGTTTTGCTGCCTGCAACATCCTCCAGCATGACCGGTTTGGCGGTGGGTCAGTCATGGTGTAGGGTGGCATTTATTTGGGGGGCCGCACAGCCCTCCATGGGCTCGCCAGAGGTAGCCTGACTGCCATTAGGTACCGAGATGAGATCCTCAGACCCCTTGTGAGACCATATGCTGGTGCGGTTGGCCCTGGGTTCCTCCTAATGCAAGACAATGCTAGACCTCATGTGGCTGGAGTGTGTCAGCAGTTCCTGCAAGAGGAAGGCATTAATGCTATGGACTGGCCCGCCCGTTCCCCAGACCTGAATCCAATTGAGCACATCTGGGACACCATGTCTCGCTCCATCCACCAACGCCATGTTGCACAGGCTGTCCAGGAGTTGGCGGATGCTTTAGTCCAGGTCTGGGAGGAGATCCCTCAGGAGACCATCCGCCACCTCATCAGGAGCATGCCCAGGCGTTGTAGGGAGGTCATACAGGCACGTGGAGGCCACACACACTACTGAGCCTCATTTTGACTTGTTTTAAGGACATTACATCAAAGTTGGATCAGCCTGTAGTGTGGTTTTCCACTTTAATTTTGAGTGTGACTCCAAATCCAGACCTCCATGGGTTGATACATTTGATTTCCATTGATCATTTTTGTGTGATTGTTGTCAGCACATTCAACTATGTAAAGAAAAAAGTATTTAATAAGAATAGTTCATTCATTCAGATCTAGGATGTGTTATTTTAGTGTTCCCTTTATTTTTTTTGAGCAGTGTATTTCATGATGTGCAGCCGCATGTGCGCAATGATGTGACACATTGGTGATTCAGTGCATTTTTATTGGATAAGCGTTTGCCCAGAATAACCCGCCTGAATCTTTGCAGCCATAGGTGGCATTCTCTTGACGAGCTGATTTCAGTATTGTGAAATAATGCTAATGTTAAGGTAAGATTTGAATGCTTAGCGACTTAGCGTCTCTCTGCTTTTGGGGAAAGCATGTTCGGCCGGTGTAGGTTTCGTTGTATGGATGAGACCAAGGCGCAGCGTGAGATGAATACATCTTCTCATTTAATGAAACGAAGAACACTTAAACTTACAAAAACGAACGTGAAGCTATATATGAAAAGTGCAGACACAGGCAACTAACACATAGACAATCACCCACGAAATGCTCAAGGAATATGGCTGCCTAAATATGGTTCCCAATCAGAGACAATGATAAACAGCTGCCTCTAATTGAGAACCAATCTAGGCAACCATAGACATATAACTACCTAGACTAGTAAAAAACCCATAGACATACAAAACCCCCTAGACAAGTCAAAAACTAAACAAACCACCCCTTGTCACACCCTGACCTAACCAAAGTAATAAAGAAAACAAATAATACTAAGGTCAGGTCGTGGCAGTAGGAGAGATGCATTGTTAAAACACTTGTAAGCCTAAGTTCCATTGCAATCAGGAAACCGGGCCCTGGACTTTTGTGGGGAAGGATATTTACTGGGGGATCTGTGATAGATTCAACTCTACACGATCATGACTATTTGATTGATTGCGTTAATTTGCCAATCCGGAAGGGTTCACGGTGTGTCTGGAAGGACCATTGTTTGGATCATATTTACATTGGGATGTCTGGTTCCAGATGTGAAACCTCCTTGTCAACTACTAGCCTAACAGCACATGGACACATACAGATATGGACTGATGAACACATCCAACCCAAATTAATTAAAAAACACAACCAAATATTGAGTTTACTTGAATTTCTCAATCTATCATACACGTATAATTGTCTGGTAATGATCCATATGAAAGCGGTGAGTATGGTACGTCCTGTGAAGCCTCAGTAACAAAGTTGTTTATTGAATGACATAACCATACTGTCAGGGATCTGGTTTAAGGAGCAAGAGGTGGGGCTCTACCATGGCTCTACCCTCCGTGATTCGCTGACCCTCGCCACAAAGCCCACCCACATCCTTAAGCCTCTGCTCATTCTCTTTCTAAGGGGGCTTGTGTTTTTCAGGGCTAGATCTAGGAAAAGGGTGTGGTGTGTGTGTGTGTGTGTGCTCGTGCTTAAAGGGTCTTGTTCCTCATTACAACATGAATAAAAAACCACTACAACACATTTATCACTGGTGAATTTCCCTCACAAATGATTTAATCTTTTGCCATTAAACTAAACCTTATCATGTGTTTTCTCCATCAGGCCAGTTATTTATATATTCAGCCATTTTGTAGTTAATATATTCTCAATACTGCCTTTGGTTTTGGAGTGCACATAATTTGGAAGCTCTACAAGAGAAACACTGTCCCTCATATTTCTAAGCTACAGCTGTCTGTACGTACACGCTGGGAATTGAGAATGTAGATTTTCATAGCCAAGCTTCTTAAAGTCCATGGGGGGGCAAGGCAACAGCGGGGATACGTATTCCAGGAAAAACACGAGCCAAGACATCTGCACGGTTAGCGGGGAGAGTTACAACATGAACTGGAAACCTGGATAGGAAAACCTGGAAAAACAAAATAGGGACAATCAATCGATAGATTTACTGAAACTGCATTTTCTTAAATTATGATTGGGTAACAGTTCCAGGGAATACCCTAAATAGAGTATTGAAGCTCTTAAGTTGCTTTCACTGCATGAAAAGCAGAGTTTCTGGGTAAAATTGGATCTTCTAAATTCTCGTGAAATTTTAGGTACACGGTCATGGGTGGGAATTTCCCATGCTAGTGTGCAGGCTCCGGTAGACTCCCGCGCATCCCCGAACTCTTGCGTGATACTAATAACAAGATCACAGCTATTTGGTGACCAATAGCAGTGTTCGCCTGGGTCCGCGTTGTGGTGACCCACAGTTATTAAGTTCCTTGGTGCCTACCCATCGAAAGTAAAACATTTTCTGGTCATAGTTAACAATATTTTTTTCAGAAAAAGGTGTAAAATCTGATCAAAACGTGTGTCCCTGTCTTCTTCTTCAAGATATGGCCAATTTTTTTAGCTTAGAAATAACCTCTTTTTTTTCTTTTTTTTTTACAATTTTGTTGTTTCTAAATGGCTGCTGGGTAATTTGATATCCGTCATCTGTTCATTCATTGGCATCGAATTCAGCGTATGCTGCACAGGTTCACAGAGTTGCAAACCACATAAAGGATCCAAATAGGTCAGATCAGCGGGGGTGGGGGGGGGGGGGGTGGAACTGGTGGGGGTTGACAGCTCACACCCTGTTGTAAATTAATTAAGGACAGAACATTCAGCGTCTCGTTCTCCAAATTCACCCAAGGAATGTGCGTCTTAAGAAGATTCTTCCTTCCAAAACTTTAACAAGTTCTAAAGCGGAAACAATATTTCTAACATATAACATGGGGAATGGTCAGAGGCGACCTAAAAGTACACTGATGTCGGTTTGGTTGTTATTTTGTGATGTCAGTAAAAATGTGATAAAGGAAATACTGTAACTTGGGAAGTATACCCACTATACAATATGTGTGAAGTGTTCATCCGATGCGTTGTGAATGAAATATGAAAAATTATGAAAGTTTTTTCGTTAAGACTAACTCTAACAGTAACTCTACGAATGTATACGTCCCCGTTGTCAGGTTTACATCTAAATGTTGTAAAACTTGTATGATTAAATATGAAACTATTTGTGAGAAGGTGAAATGTAATTTTAGCCTTCTAAGTGAGAATTGTTGTTCATGTAAAGTCAAGTCATTAACCACGACCACTTGAGCACAGACATTGTGGCAATGGGATAGAACCGCCCTCCAAGGCAGGTGCTTATAAAGGACACCTAACGAAATTTACATTAGACCAGCGGAACTGACAGTGAGCTGAAAGACACGAAATGGTTAAACTCTGAATCTTTCAACAAAGAAGAAAATCTCTATAGACCAGACAGCGTGGAGCGGTGGCTACACGGCTGAGAAATGGTTTAAAATTAAAGACCAGTATACGTGCAGCGCGAGCTGAATACGTTACGAAATGGTTTAAAGACTACAATACCAGAAAATGGTAAGACCCTCTGAAACTCTCTAAGAAGAAGAAGACTACACAGGAGCATTCAGTCTGCAGCTGTTTATGCACTGTTAGCCTAGGAAACTCAGCTGAAGACGAGAGATAAAGAACAATTCCCTCTCACCACTATATGTATCTCTAGGGTATCTATTCTAATGCTAACCCTAATTCTAGGGTAGAGTAGCCTACAACACTTTTAGAAACTATTTTAGTAAAAATGTTATGTTACTATATACCATTTTCATTGTTATTTATCAAAACCTATGTATGTAAGTATTTGCTGGTTTTTACAATATAGTTTATTTTAGGATATTTATTCATGCAAGCAGAACACTACTATTAAATGAGCCACGTTGTTTTATAGATTAATCTCTCAGATTAATAAGAAAAAAGTTTATTTAGATTTCTTTCCAAAGTCTTTATATTCTACTGTGAATTAACCTCTAACGAGCACCTACCCCGGGTCCGGGAGCACCCCCCACCCCCACACTGATTAGCATCGCTAGCATAGCGTCACAATTAAATAGTAGCATCTAAATATCATTAAATCACAAGTCCAAGACATCTAATGAAAGATACAGATCCTGTGAATAAAGCCACCATTTCAGATTTTTAAAATGTTTTACAGGGAAGACAAAATATGTAAATCTATTAGCTAACCACGTTAGCAAAAGACATCACTTTTCTAACTCCATCAGTTTCTTACTCCATCAGGTGCTATCACCAATTCGGCTAAACTAAGATATTGATAGCCACTAACCAAGAAAAAACCTAATCAGATGAGTCTGATAACATATTTATGGTATAGGATAGGTTTTGTTAGAAAAATGTGCATATTTCAGGTAGATTTCATAGTTTACAATTGCACCCACCGTCACAAATGGACTAGAATAAATAAATAGAGCAACGTGTATTACCTAATTACTAATCATCAAACATTTCGTAAAAATACACAGCATACACTAATCGAAAGACACAGATCCTGTGAATACAGACAATATTTCTGATTTTCTAAGTGTCTTACAGCGAAAACACAATAAATCGTTATATTAGCATACCACATGTTCAAACATTACCCCAGCATAGATTCTAGCCAAAGAGAGCCATAACGTCAACATTGCCAAAATATATTAATTTTATCACTAACCTGTTGAGGCTGGGGGCGCTGTTGTCACTATTTATGCTAATCGTGTAATTTTTGAAACGGCTTCCCACAAAATTCTTGATCGTACAATATGCATATTATTATTATTATTGGATAGAAAACAGTCTATAGTTTCTATAGGAGTTGAAATTTTGTCTCTAAGTGGAACAGAACCCATTCTACAGCAATTTCCCTGACATGGAGTCAGATTTCAGAAATGTTGGCCCCTGATCTGGAGTCAGTTAAAAGGCCACAGTTATTGCTATGAGTATACGGACACTGCTTACGTCTTCCCCTGGATGCCTTTACGTGATGACGATTTGAATGGGGTCGATTGCGCGTTCACAGGCACTACAAATTAAAAAACCCTGTAGCTAGGAACTCTTTTCTTGCTGCGTCATGCGCCTGGAGGACATCGACCCGTACTTGTTCCAAGCATTAGTGGAGGGAGTAATATTACTCTGGTCATGTTTCTACTCGTTGTAGGAGTTAAAAACATCATAAGGTAGTTAATTTAAAGCGTTTTATAGCAATTTATATCCGTTTAGTGCGATTTTGGGACATTTATTTCTGAAACGCTGTGAATTGCTGGGCACGCTTCCAGTTCATCCCGAACGCAGTTGGCATTTCCACATGGCAAGAGGACAGCTTTCCACCAAAAGACGATTACTCCCAAGAAAGGATCCTTTGCCCAAGATACTGATGGAAGAACAGCTCAAAGTAGGACATTTTTATTATGATAAATCGTGTTTCTGTCGAAACATTTTAGTGGCTTAGGACGCCATGTTTTTTGACGTAGCTTCGCTTGGCGCAAACTGTATTGAAAAGTAAGGATAAATTAAAAAATGTAATTCCGCAATTGTATTAAGAATTAAATTGTCTATCAATCCCTGTCCACCCTATATTTTTTAGTCACGTTTATGAGTATTTATGTATAAGAGTAGATCACTGTCTAATATGGCGCACGGACATTTTCTCACCAGCTGGGCTACTTTTCACATCGTCTAACCATGATTTTGGTGGCTAAATATGCACATTTTCGATCAAACTCTATATGGATTGTGTAATATGATGTTACAGGAGTGTCATCTGAAGAATTCTGAGAAGGTTAATGAAAAAATTAATATATTTTGGCGATGTTGACGTTATCGCTCACTTTGGCTAGAATCAATGCTGGGCTGCTATGTGCTATGTGCTATGCTAATAACGATTTATTGTGTTTTCGCTGTAAGACACTTAGAAAATCTGAAATATTGTCTGTATTCACAGGATCTGTGTCTTTCGATTAGTGTATGCTGTGTATTTTTACGAAATGTTTGATGATTAGTAAGTAGGTAAACACGTTGCTCTATGTAGTTATTCTAGTCCATTTGTGACGGTGGGTGCAATTGTAACCTATGCCATCTACCTGAAATATGCACATTTTTCTAACAAAACCTATCCCATACCATAAATATGTTATCAGACTGTCATCTGCTGAGTTTTTTTCTTGGTTAGGGGCTATAAATATCTTAGTTTAGCCGAATTGGTGATAGCTACTGGTGTTGGTGGACAAATAAAAGATGGTGGATTATGCTAATGTGTTTTTAGGTAATAGATTTACATCTTTACATATTGTGTCTTCCCTGTAAAACATTTTAAAAATCGGACATGTTGGCTGGATTCACAAGATCTGTGTCTTTCATTAGCTGTATTGGACTTTAATGTGTGAAAGTTAAATATTAAAAAATATTTTTTTTTTTTGAATTTCGCGGCTCTGCCTTTTCAGTGGGGGTGGGGGGGGGGAGTGCCGCTAGCGGCACCCTCAGCCTAGACAGGCTAACCTTCTCAGAATTCTTCCGATGACACTCCTGTAACATCATATTACACAATCCATATAGAGTTTGATCGAAAATGTGCATATTTAGCGGCACAAATCGTGCTTACACAATGGAAATACTGTCCAACTACTCAAGCAATCTGCCCGGCAGCATCATGATAATACAACTATTTTTATCGAAAACTATTCATAAACTTGACTAAAAAAATACAGGTTGGCCATGAAATGAAAGATGCATTAGTTATTAATGCAACCGCTAAGTTAGATTTTTAAAATTAACGTTACTAGACATACAGTGTGCGTTACAGACAGACTAGTGCCGCAATAACGGCGTCACTATTTGCCATTATTGAGTTTACATTTTTCCACATAAAAATGGAATAACATCATAAATAGCTCTTACTTTTCGACGAGCTTCCATCGGAATCTTGGCCAAGTGGTACTTTTGTCCAAAAGAATCGTTGCTTGGTTGTAAAACGTTGCATTCAACTTCTGATATAGCAGCTAACTATAGCTAACAATTGCTAACATTAGCTAACGTGTCCAAATCCACAATACGCAATACTGAGGAAATTCCGAAAAATAGCAATATACTCGCATAATCTGATATAACTCGGTTTCAAATAGCTTCGTTATGATGTTTCTAACACCTATATCAAATTAAATTACAGACTGATATATCTAAAGTTCATTAGTGAGCGTTCGAAAATGGCATCCCCAGGTCTCTCTCTGCGTAAAGTTCAATGTCGAAAAGAAGGCGTACCTCACTCCTTGGTCTTTTATAACCTCTGAGAGTTACGTAGGAAGCCCATTCCACTTCTCATTGCTTACTGACATCCAGGGGAAGGCGGGTGCAGTTCGTGTCGTTCCATAGGATATACACACCCCTTAAAACTGAACTGAGATCAGAGCTTCACTCTCAGACCTTCGCAAAACCTGTCATGGATTTCGCTGTAGAAAGAGTTCTGTTCCACTCAGAGACATAATTCAAACGGCTATAGAAACTAGATAGTGTTTTCTATCCAATAATAACAATAATATGCATATTGTACGATCAAGAATTGAGTAGGAAGCCGTTTCATCTGTAGAGACAATTATGCTAATTTGAAACAGCACCCCCTATAGTCGCAAGAAGTTAATAACTTAAATATTCACAGGTCCACTACTCTGTTGAAAGGCAGGCAGCAAACAACTCAGCAGAAGTAGAAGGAAAGGCTCTTTTTGATTATTTTTGGACTTAAAAATGAATGCTAAATACTCATTGACCACATTGATTCTTGAAGAATATAACTTGTACCCCATAAGAACCCAAAATGCAAGCTTGTTTTACTCCAAAGTCTGTGAACAATGTAAATGTAAACAAACTATCAAGGCTCTAGACTAAGACTCAGATGCAGACACAGGAGGCAGATAGTACCAGTCTCAGCGTGTATTATAGTACAAGGGGCAGGCAAAAGGTAAATCAAGGCAGGCAAAGAATCGTAATCCAAATCAGAGTCAGGCAGGTACAGGATGGAAACAGCAGACAAAGGGCAGTGAGACAGAGGTTTAATCCTAGACACATGAAAAGTGGGATGTATACGGAGGGTGCGGGGCAACAGAAGACGAACAGCAGAGGGGCTAAGGATTTTAGAGATGGGGAAAGGGCTGATGAAGCGGGGGGGGAAGTTTGCGGGACTCTATCCAGAGGGCAGATCCCGAGTGGAAAGCCATACCCTCTGCAGGAGCCAATAGCAGGGAGCAGGGGTCCGGTGGCGATTCGCCTGTCGCCGATACCTGAATGAGGTATTCAGAAGAGCGGCCCGGGCTCTCTTCCAGGTACGGCGAGAGCAGCGGACGAACATCTGGGCAAAGGGTATGCTGACTTCTTCCTCTTGCTCTGTAAAGGGTGGGGGCTGATATCCCAAGGAACACTCGAAGGGCGAGAGACCAGTGGCCGAGTAGGGAGGGGCGTTAGGGGCGTATTCCACCCACACGAGTAGCTGGCTCCAAGTGATGGGGTTGGTGGAGAAGAAGCAATGAAGAGCCATCTCCAGGTCCTGATTGGCTCGCTCTGACTGGTAGTTAGATTGGGGGTGAAAACCAGAGGACAGGCTAGCCGACCACCCAATGAGGGTACAGAACACCTTCCAGATCCGGGATGAGAACTGAGGACCATGGTCGGAAACCATGTCGACCAGGAGTCCATGGATCCGGAAGACATGCCGCACCATTCGCTGAGCAGTCTCCTTGGCTGAGGGTAACTTGGGAAGGAGAATACAATGGGTGGCTTTAGAAAACGTATCCACCACCGTCAGGATCGTGGCGTTGCCATCTGACGGAGGAAGACCAGTAACAAAGTATAGGGATATATGGGACCAGGGGCAGTGAAGAACAGGGAGTGGTTGAAGAAGGCCAGCCGGAGCTTGCCACGGAGTTTTTTTTTTGTGCACACACAGTGCAAATGCAGAGACATCAGGAACCATGGAAGGCCACCAAAAGCGTCATTGGATGAAAGCCAGGGCCTGATGGGAGCCTGGATGGCATGTCAGTCTCGAGGAATGTGCCCATCCAGGACCGGGGAATGGGCAGAGTCCGGGACAAATATCTCTCAGCAGGGGTAAGAAGATGGAAGAGAGAAGCGCAGGGGTGCAGCTTTTGGTCCCGGGGAGAATGTTGAGCCAGGTCGGCTCCCACTCCGACATCCGAGGCGTCGACCTCCACCACAAACTGACGGGATGGGTCCAGATGGATAAAGCTGGGGCCGTAGTGAATCAATGTTTGAGGTCCGAGAACGCCCGGTCAGTTCCTGGAGACCACGTGAATAGAACCTTGGGAGAGGTGAGTGCTGAGAGGGGGGAAGCCAGGGTGCTGTAACCCCGGATGAAGCGGCAGTAGAAGTTAGCAAATCCCAGGAAACGTGGCTGCTGCACTCTGGATGTGGGTTGAGGCCAATCCACCACTGCTCTCACCTTGTCTGGATCCACCTGTACATGTCCAGCAGCGATGACGTAAACTTTAACGAAAAGCTGGTTTTCCAGGAGACGCTGAAGCACCTGTCGGACGTGCTCAAGCTGAACGGGAAAAGACAAAGATGTTGACGAGATGGACATGCTTTGTCTCGGAGCACATCATTGACCAGGACCTGGAACACGTCGGGAGAGTTGGTCAGTCCAAATACCATAACCAAGTACGCATAGTGCCCGCTAGCAGTGTTAAAGGCTGTCCTCCACTCGTCTCCTTCCCGTATCCGAACTAGATGGTAGGCGTTCCGAAGGTCCGACTTTGAGAAGACGGTCGTCCCTGAAGAGGTTCAAAAGCCAAGGAGATGAGTGGTAGATGGTAATGTTTTTTAACCATGATGTCATTAAGGCCCTGGTAGTCGATACACGGGTGCAAGGTTTTGTCCTTCTCCACAAAGAAAAACCCTGCGCCGGAGGGGGACGCAAATGGACGAATACTCCCTGCAGTGAGAGAGTCCTCAATGTACTCCGCACCCGACAGGGAGTAAAGCCGCCCCCGAGGTGGTATAGTGCCCGGGTGCAGGTCAATGGTGCAGTTGTACGGTCGATGCGGTGGGAGAAATGTAGCGCAGGCCTTGTTGAAGACCTCCAGGAGGTCCAGGTACTCCGCAGGAATGGCGGAGAGATCCGAGGCTTTCCCAAGCCTGCAGGAAGACGTCCCGTAGCAGGCTGTGCCGACTTAAAGGCAATGCGCATGGCAGAATGGACTCCAACCCACGATAGAACCAGTAGCCCAGTCGACCAGGGGATTGTGCTTCTGGAGCCATTAATACCCCAAAACCACAGGTACATGGGGAGATTCTATGAGCAGGATCTGCATGATACTCGTAGGTTGATGTGAAATGGATTGTGGGTGACTGCCAATAGAGCTGCCAATAGAGCGCCCATCCAGCGCTCTGACATCCATGGGAATGGAGAGAGGTTGAGTGGAGATTCCAAAGTAGCATCAAACTCTTCCAGACTGAGGCAAACGGTGGATTGTTGCTCCCATACCGCTGTCCCCCAGGCGAGAGCCCCAGAAATGCATTCACAGTGCGGTTGTGGCATTCTGCGAAGGTCTGGAGTCCATAAGGTTTTGAATTTACTCCTTGTATCTTCCAATGGTGGCTCCTTGGGAGGAGACAGCGTTGTGGAGCTGGTTCAAGTCTGCTGGGTCAGTCTTGGCCAGTTTGTACTATCAAGGCTCAGGCTAAGAACCAGATGCGGACACGAGGCGGATAGTACGAGTCTCAGAGTTCATTATAGTACAAGGGGCAGGTAAAATGTAAGTCAAGGCGGGCAAAGAGTCGTAATCCAAATCAGAGTCAGGCAGGTACAGGACGACAACCAGGGTCAGGACAGACAGGTTAGAACTGGGAAAAACAAAAACTAGAGCACAGGACACACAGGACCACGCTGGAAGGACTTTACAGGACTTGACGAACTGGCATCGGACAAAAAGAAAACGCAGGTATAAATACACAGGGGATAATGGGGGAGATGGGGATGGAGGGGATGGAGACAAGCGCAAAGACATGTGAAACACACTGTTTAACCTCAAAAACATGTTTAACTATGTATGATTACTATAATGTTTATATCATGGATTCTCACTACTGGGGTAATGTAACCAATTTGAGAGTGGTTAAATTACCCCCATCCCTCAGCTATTTACCAAAACACAGGCGGTGTGCCTGCTTTGTTATTGTTCCAATAACAGATTCTAGCTTTAAGGGGTTGTAGCTTGGAAGATAGTGTTACCTATGTAAAGACATAGTGTTTTCGGTTTACCCAAACGGCCAGTGTGGTCAGTTTGATTGTTATGCTATAAATTGTTATTTTATGGTTTTAAGTGATACAATTAATTACTACTATACACTTATTCAGTGACCACGATTTGATGGTCTGATCAGCACATTGTTTAAAAAGGTACTGCAATTACTAAATATTTTCAATAGATGGCAGCATAAGATCAAGAAGCGTAATAACAAATTCACAAGACTAATCAAATCAACGT